>NW_028294594.1:0-75000 GCF_964341445.2 Mesoplodon mirus
TTGCATTCAAGAAGCTATTTTTAAAAGTTGGTAGGAAACCTTAAATCTATGGCTTGCAGTCCCTGGCTTACTTTCATCCAGGTGCATAAGGGTTTTCAAAAGTAGTCAGGTTAGTTACCCCGTATCACAGCCCCACGCTTGTGTCACAGATATAAAAATGGAACATGATATTTAAGGTTTTAGTTGCCAAATCATCAAGCCTCCCAGACAGAGGCAATAGAGCAAAATGATTACAGAGGCATGGATTTTGATTTGCTCCAGCGTCTTGGGCAAGTCACTTGGCCTCTGTATTTATTTGTACTTATCTGCACTTATCTGTCACTTGGGGGTCATAATTGTACCTGGTCCATGGGTACGCTGTACAAATGATCTGTAAAGTAGTTACAAGAAACCGACACAGAGTAAGCACTCCACAGACATTGGCTATTAGCTATTGGAAATAGTTCTCCGTGAAACAGATGACTTTATCAGTGGATGACTCGGTGGGAGACAGTGAATCACAGAATCACAGCATGTTGAAAGTGACCTAGTTCACACTCTTATGTGAAAAAAAGAAAAGTGTGCATGGGTAGAAAATGTCTGAAACTTTACCTAACAAATCGTTCATCATGTTAGCATTGAGGATTAGAATAAATCAGGAAAGGAGGAAAGAAAAACTTGAGTGTAATTCAATTTCTCTATCATTTGTGTTTCTACACTGAGACTCTGAATACACTGGAAGTGCAATTTTTTTTAATGTGGCGGGATAAAGGTTTTCAAGTTTTCCTGATCCATCCATATTATTATCTCAGAATTGCTGGCAGTTCTTGCCATCTTCGGATCTACACCCATGTGAGTCAGTGGGCCATTCTGGACGGAGGAGATAATAGAGCAGAAGTGAAGTGAGAGGAAAGGAGAGAAAAGATTTTCTCTTTTCTCTTCAAAGAGGAAAGGTCTTTGGAATGGGAACAACTCACAACCAAACTTTGGGGAAAGGATGTGATGGAAAATGAGACAAACATCCTACCCCTGTGATGAGAAGGATTCCCTGGGCTCGATGGAGGGAGGTCACAGGTGGCTGGACAAGGAAACCAACTAGGGAGAAACACACACAAGTGCAGGGCAAACACCCTGAGGCCACTCAGCCTGACTCCATGCAAACATGTGTCCAGCAGCCAGCTCTTCACCTGTGGCTCCCCAGCAAGACAGGTACCTCGGGGGTGCCAACTCATTCTGAGTCCATTATGCCTGGCCATTCATAAACCGCTGTCTAACGTGTGAGGAATAAACTCTCAATGTTTATGAGGAAACTGGGGAAGGAGATTGAAAGGTTACTTAAACAGAAAAAAAAGAAGTTCAGGAAGGCAGGATGGTAGAGAGACAAGAAAAAGACCTTAAAAGATAGAAAGGATTTGCCAAAGAAGAGAAAGAAAAAGAAATGATTCCGAATGGGTTAACCTGCAGCTAGGAAGTTAAGAAAGATTATTGATGGGTGAAGACTATGGAATAAAGCGAATAAAATTTATCCGAAATTGCTGAGAATATGGTAAGCAGCATGATAATCAAATTATGAATTGGCTGCAATGGCATTCTAGGGGGACACTAGGAAGGGGAAGCAAATGTTCCTGAGATGACAGTAGCAGGGGGAAAGTTGTTTCAGGGGAAGATCAGTCTTGCAGAGGGTGTATCACAGGAGGGCAAGTGTGAGCAAGCAAGGAAATACTAAGTGTATACGGTTCCTTCACTGAGTGCACCCAGCCCCACGGTCAGCCTTGAGAACAAGCAGGACTTCAGGTACTGGAGCTACATTTCAGTCATCAAGACTTGAGAAGACACCCTTAACTCAGGTCTTCTCTTCAAACTCCATCTTTCCTTCTTAACCTTCATTTGGCCTCTTCCCTTACCCTCAAGCTGTGGACTGAGGCCACAGAGCAAGATGGGTCACTAGTGTCCTCCATCCCCTGGCGACTGTGGTTCACATCAGTGGAGTACCAAAGGCAATAACCAAGTAACAGACACAAGAGTGTATGAAGAAGAAGAGATTCTGATAAGGCTTTCTGTGATAGTGTGGGCCAAGTCGGCTCTATATGGCTGGTATCACGTGAATTATGAGCAGCCTTAGGGGAGAAGTCCTCAGAAGGCAGAGCCTGGCTCTCTAGAGGCTCTGTGTGCTCACAGCCCACTCCAAGACCTCAGTTACAGCTTCGGCCCCCAATATCCCTCCCTCTGCCTGCTCACAGTTTTTGAAGTCTTCTTTCCTCCACATTTCTCTTGAGAGGTGGAGGAGGAAGATGAGCTTCAGGCCAGCTCAGACTCCCCTGGGATCCCAGCAGGATGCCTGTCATTAACCTCCCACCTTCTAGGAAGCTCCTAAGATCTTCACATTTGGGGCAGTTCTCATTTCAGCTGTGCTTCAAATTGCTGGCTGGAGACGGCCTGTTGGAAGGTGGCTAAAAGCAAGTAGCAATCCTTCGGGCAGCCTGGCCCTTCTCGACTGTCAGACATCTTCAGGGATATTCTAGGAAACGTTGTTTGTTCTAGAGAAGGGAGGGAAACAATCCAATTGTCCAATAATGCTTGAATGGAAAATAAATGATGCTATATGCATGTGATCAAATAATATCAAACAGTCAAAAATCAAAGACCTAGATCTATATGGATTCACGTGGATAACTCTTGAAAACATAATATTGATTGAAAGAAAATAAGATAAAGAACGTTAGATTGTGATAACAGGTATGTAAGTATTTAAATATTTAAATCAATTCAACATATTGCTTCTATATATAGAGATGCAAGAAAATAAACTTTATCCAAAGAACACATTATTTACATTTAATATGCTCATTTATCTAGGAGACCCAAAAGAACCCACAGATAAACTAGCAGGAACTAATAAGACGGTTCAACAAGGCACACACATACAAGATCAATAAATTTTAAAAATCAATCAGGCTCCTCTACACTGGCGATAACAAATTAGAAACTGTAAAAGAAAATAAGAAAAAAGGAAGATCTAAAAATTGTCACAAGAGCCATATAAATTACTTAGAGCTAAGCATACGTAGAAGGCAATATAACTAACAAACTGAGTACGAACAGTTAAACTCCGCCCAACCCAAGGTTAGGAAAAGACTGTTGTTACTTTATGAGAACAGACCCTCTTCTTAAGGAGCAGATCAGTAAGTGAGAGTGAATCAAAGAAACACAGCATTTGAAAAGTCAGCTAGTCCAAGCCTCTTGATCGCACATACAGAAGCTGAAGCCCAGATAGGTTGAGTTACTTGCTAAAGGGCCCAATGTCCTGACTCAAGGACTAGCATTTTTCACTCACTCGCAAGACACAATCAAATGCAGTACCTTGGAAAGAGATGGGGAAAAAATGAAGAAATCAATTATATAGTTCCTCATCTTTAAGTACAGAAATAGCCGTGACAAAATTACACGTATTGAGGGAAAATTGAAGTGCAGAGTTTAAAATGTCAATAATCCACAGGGAAACTGGAGACCATTTAAAATATTCATATTAAATCTCTCTAGAAAAGACATTAAAAGATGTCCAATCAAAATGTGAATTTTATAATAGACATGGTATGATACAATTTATAATAGATATGGTAGGAACCTTTCCCTTTCACGGGAAAGCATCGGCTGGGAAAAAGGAATTGTTCTTGAAAATGGGGCCTGTGCTACTGCAGACACTGTGCTCAACCTAGGTCCACCGAATGCACTGATGTCAGCACTGAGGTCACAGAATTCCGCTGTGCGCCTGGCAACCTTGCAAACATAACAGCCCTGGTGAGCACTAGGCAGTACTGTTGGTTCACTAAGTGGTACAAGTTTTTCAGTCATTTAGGAGACTTGACTATTTTTGTTTGTATTGAATCATTTCAACGGATTGCCCAAGAGCCAAGAAGGGCCAACCTGTAGGGAAGAGGAGGAGTTGGACATCTCTTGAGGCATCTTCTAAGGGAGACTTCTAGTTGGTACGATGGAACGGCGACAAAAGAGGAAACATCTGGAAAATGAAGAGTCCCAGGAAACTGCCGAGAACGGAGGAGGTATGTGGGGGGCAACTTGTCTGGGGCACATGGGTTTCTGCCAATCTGAACCTTCTCTAGGAAGCGGGGGACTGAGAACGTGTCACCTGTGAAGCAGGGAGCGAGAGACCTTGTCTCACTGATGCTGCCGTATCTATCTGGAGGGCCCCTGTGGTGTGAGACGGCACAGAACGGCCAGATGCCCCCTGGGAGATGGGAGGTCAGCTCCGCTGGTCTGAGGACTCTCTCCTGGGGCAGCCGGGCCTGGAGCTTTGTCGGACTCACAGCAGGCTGTATCCTGCTTGCACAGACCTAGAGGTGCAGCTTTTCTCAGTCCCCGATTTCTCTCTTATGCTCTTGGATCTTTCCCTGGGGTCATGAGGTGGGGGATGTGAAGGATGCAAGGATGCTGAGAGAGACCCATGAGTTGCTTGGCCTCTTTTACCAAAGTGGAAAGAGAAGCCCCATGAGTTGAAGGCCCTGTTGAAAAATATCTTGACAAGTGGAATGCACTTTGAAAGAAGATTGTTTGTCTAGGGATGGTGTCATATTGAAAGCAAGGAGGATTTATTCCTTCAACAGGAAGAATTTCCCAAAGGAGATCAAGGGAAGGGAAGGGTTTTCCAGAGACTGAGACCGCGTGAGCAGGGGTGAGAAATGGCCTCAGGGTTCTGCGGGGAGCTCTGAGAGCCACGGGCCACGTGGTGCCTGCGTGCATTAAATGTAGGCGAGTAGCTTGCCCTGGGAGAGGGGTGGTCACCCCAGAGCTCCAGCTAGAGGCCTCTGCCCCAGATTAGAGCCCAGTAGCTCCTACCAGGCCCAGGGCCCTGGAGACTGTAGGATGGGCCCTGGGAATGGAGCTCTAGACAGCAGGCAGATTTCCAGGCAGTGGCTGGGACAGGCTGGGGAAGGCAATGACTGCCCCTGACCATTCAGAATATTTTGCTCTATGTTCCTGTGTGTGTGTGTGTGTGTGAGTGTGTGTGTGTGTGTGTGTGTGTGTGTGTGTGTGTGTGGTAGTGCAGAGAAGAGCGAGATGAATGGGGTTAGAGTGCTTACCAGATATAAACGCTGCGTGGTAAAGTTCTTGTCACCCTGCCTGGACCTGGCTGACACTCGGTGTACGTAAGAGTGTATACAGAATTCTTGTTAGGGGTGTTTTATGAGACAGTAACTCATACACCCATGTACACTCTGATGCAGCAAAAATATCACACACCCCACATATAACTTCCTTAGTAAACCACACACAGCACATGGAGGTATATACACGGATCCCTCCTGTACTACGTTCTCATACAACCCACCTGTATCACAATCCTCTCCTCCAACACCAAACGCTGGAGATGAGATATGTATATAGACACACACACTATATATATAGGACACACACACACACACACACACTATATATATATATATGTATCTCCACAACTCTCGCACAAACACAGCTAACTTCAGCCATCGCTAAATACCTCTGTAAGAACCAGTCACGTGTCATACACACCACACTTGTAACACATTCTTGAGTAATGCCAGACCCGCTTTGTACAAACCACAGTAAACCACAGTCTCAGTAACCCATGTCAGGATTGCCAGAGAAAATATGGGCTATCCAGTTCAATTTGAATTCCAGATAAAGAACAAGTAATTTTTCAATATCAGTATGTCCCAAATATTGTATGGGCCATACTTACACTAAAACTAAGTAAGAACAAATACTGCATGGGAATACTTACACTAAAATATTATTCTGGGTTTATCTGAAACTGAAATTTAACTGGGTGCCTTGTATTCTTGTTCGCTATGTCTGGCAACCCTTATATACTTACCACCAGCTGATGTATTATATATTTATTGTAGTTTTGTTTAGTGTGTGTCTTCCCCTACTAGAATGTGCAGCGTTACCAAAGACTACAACAATGGAAGAGTGCCGGATACACAGGAGCAGCTGCTTACTGAATCTTGGTGAATGAATGAATGAACACGCACCATAAATACAAGCCACACCATGTAATGAGGAAAAGTTACATGTCCCAGAATTCCTGACTTGTGAACAGAAAAAATGCACACAAAGGCCACAGACACAGATAGACACATCTGCACTGTGCTCCCCATGCCAACCCCACACTTACCACAGACTTAACTGATACACATCACTCACTCTTCCCACACACTCACAGTCACCACCGAGGCCTACATTACCAACTAGACAGTGAGAGAATAAGTATTGATTGGAATTAAATCCTGGAGGATCCACTGGGAACCACACTCTCAAATGTGTGTATTCACTGCACCTGACACGTGTCACACACTCAGTAAATATTTGTGGACAGAGGACTGATGAACCCACCCTGAGCCTTTCATTCCTCCCTCAGGAATCTCGAAGTCACAAGAGGATCCCCCTCGGCTTGGATCCACTGTGGTGGCCCAAGGCTGCAGCCCAGGGGCAGTGGAGGTCTCCTCTGCCCCTAAATACTTCTTCTGTACTTCTACTCCGCGCAAGCTCAGCTACGCTGGTAAGGGCGCGGGGCTCCTCAGGTGAGGGGTGCTTGGCTGTGAGGCAGGAGGCACACAGATCCCAGGGAGGCTGAGAGGAAATCCAGAGTCATCAGAGGTGATGAGGGCTCTGTGGAGGAGCCTGGGCAGGATGGCTGAGCTGTTCCGAGGGCGTGGATGCCAGCTGAGTCTGGGGGTGTGTGTGTGAATACTGCTACTACCATGGTGGGGAAGTCAAGGATCAGGGGCCGGAAAGGTCTGGGCTTGAGGTGGAGGGAAGAGGGACCAGATTAAGCATCTTCAGAGGAAAATGTAGGCTTTGTCTTTGCCTTTGCTTCCAGAGAAGGACAGAGTTCTGCATCATACACCTCCAGCCTGAGAGCAGGACCATCCAGCTCAGGTCCACACAGCTCACACATACATCTGCCCTCCAGGCACAGCCCTTCTCACAGCACACATAAACCCCAAGCACCACAGCCCCATTCCACAAGGAATGCACCACCGATATTACCAAAATCACACTCCTTGTCATACACGCATCCAGCCGCATCCCTCACATACCACAGCCCTCACCACCATACTCCACACCCCTGTATACAGACACCGCTCCAGTATCCCCCCCACGCACATGAAAAGCCCACAGATGACACCAGATACACCGCTCCATCCTACGGCCAACAGACACCAAGCTCACGACATAGCTACGTCATGCAAATGTCCCTCTCTCGTCTACCACACCTGCTCCCTCAGCTTCCGGCACGGCCCATGCATGTTATTATGGTTTTAATTTCCTTTTTCAGCAATGCGGAGATTTCGAGACACTGCCTGGCCTACAGCACCCCTAGCCCAGGTTCAGGAAGAAGGGGAGACCGCTCCCCCATCACACTGTGTCTCCTCCTCACTCTCTTCACCCTGTAAGGACTATCTGCACCCAGACAAAGAGGAAAGGGGCATGAAAATATACTACATGCAGGTACAAGTGAACAAGGGTGTCGCTGTCTCCTGGAAGACAAAGAAACACTTGGAGTTGCCTGAAAAGCAGCTGACGATAGAAGAAGTGACCCTTCCTGAGGATGCGTGCACAGTAGGCACTTGCCCCTCTGATGTGTTCACCGAAAGCCTCCTGTCAGACAGTGAGCCCACTGGGGAGGAGAAAGAGTATGAGGAAAGGGCAGAGCCAGGCAGCCCATCAGGGTCACCTGCCGTCGAGGAGAGACCCAGGGCCAAGACACCGGACTGGATGGTGACCATGGAGACCGGCTTCAGGTGCATGGCCTGCTGCCGGGTCTTCCCCACCTTGGAGATCCTCCAGCAGCACGTGAAGGGCGGCGTCCTGCAGGGCTTCAGCTGCCGTGTCTTTCATCTCAACATGGCCCAGTGGATGGGCAATGTGGAATCCGAGAGCACCCCTGAGGAGGAGGAGGAGGAGGAAGAGAAGCAAGAAGAAAAGGAGAATGAGGGAGAGCAGCCCACGGGGGAAGGCCCCAGCCCAAAGAGACCCCGCAGGCAGGGTCTTTTCTCTCCTTTGAGTTCCAAACAGCAACTGAGATTCATGGGACAGAAGATCCTGGAAGACGGTGTGGCCGTCCCTTGGAAGAGGTAAGGCTTGAGGCTGGCAGTCTTCTGAGCCTATGTCACGAGGGCCCAGAGGAGTCTAAGGGAAGGGACCACACACATGTGCTGGTTTACCTAATGGCTCTGCAGTTGCATCAAATGGGACACACCCAGCACTAACAAAGGCATTGACCTCTGTTGACGTAAACAAGAAGGTGGAGCCTTTTCCTAGGAGTTTTCTCAGGGTCTGCACGATGGACCTCAACTCTTAGAGGACGTACTGCCAGCAGCTCCTTCTCGGCAGAGAGAGCCAGGAGTGGTCTCAAGAGAGGACAGGGGCCCTTGCAGGACCAGAACTTTGAGGTCTGAGAGCCTTGGGCCTGAGCCGAGATCTCACCCGGACCACTGGACCTAGCCTTCTGTGACAAAGGGGAATATGAAAGAGAGTCACGTGGAAATGAGGTCCCCCGAGATATGGAAATGTTCCAGAACCTTCGTTGCGTGGTAGTTGATCTGGAGCCAAGCTCACTGTGGTGTGTGTGGCTCTGAGCATTAAGGCAATGCTGGAGGGTAACCCTGACCAGCAGAGCTTGGAGTGCTTCTTGTCTCTTCCTGTCCTACCTCATTTGTTTTATCCCTTCCAGGGAGAAGAAAGGACCCTCGGGAGAGTAGCAGACAGAATGCCGTGGTCTGAAGGAGGATGAAGGGACCGGCACTCAGTCTAACATCATATGACAATAGAAGCGTCCTATGCAATAAAGGGCATTTTCCAAACCTTTCCTGGAGCTTTTATTTAATGACATTTTTCTATCTATGCATCTATCTGTCATCTACATCTGTATCTTTCAAGGTTTGTGAACAAGCTTTCACATAAGCACTAGAGACGTCCGCCAGCATTTTCCAGAAGAGGCCTGCAAATTGCTGGGGACTCCTCACAAATAGGGAACGGCCACAACCCCTGCCACACAGACTATGCGCGTGGCCCTCCTGACGTACTCCCACTCTCTCTCTGAATTTCCCAACGTCTGAGATGAGGGTGCTGGCTGGAGGCAATGATCACGTGCAGGCTGAATCTTCTCCAGATTCTGATTCTCTTCCTGGGCATATCGTCCTCAAGCACAATCTCCATGTCCCTGGCCACACTGATCTCTCTCCTTCAGTCCTTCCCTCCCTCCCTCTCCTGCGACCCAGTGCAGAGAATACTTTTTTGCATTTGAGACGACATTTATTTTTGGTTCATAGTATTCTCACCTGTTCTACTGCGGCCTCCGTTGTGAACATTCCAAAGCTGAGACTTTTCTGTTTTTCTCCCTCATTTCTGCTGAGTCTTTTCCTTCCTAATGCAGTGAACTCACAGTGCCTAGCTGACTGGATGGGGAAAAAGATCCAGGGAGCAAAGAGAAATAATAAAAGAATATATCAGTTAATTTTTCATAGTGTTATCCAACTACATATTTTTAAAATTTTGGAATAATATTAGGAATCTTCTCTTTATAAAAAACTGAATTATCGGGCTTCCATGGTGGAGCAGTGGTTAAGAATATGCCTGCGAATGCAGGGGACATGGGTTCGAGCCCTGGTCTGGGAAGATCCCACGTGCCACAGAGTAACTAAGCACGCGCGCCACAACTACTCAGCCTGCGCTCTAGAGCCCGTGCCACATCTACCGAGCCCACGTGCCACAACTACGGAAGCCTGCGTGCCTAGAGCCCATGCTCCGCAACAAGAGAAGCCACTGCAATGAGAAGCCCGTGCACCACAGCCAAGAGGAGCCCCCGCTCACTGCAACTAGAGAACGCCCGCTAGCAGCAACAAAGACCCAATGCAGCCCCAAATAAATTAATTAATTTTTAAAAATTGAATTAGTTTCAAGGGTACAATGTATAAAAGTACAATAAAAGCCCCGCTTCATAACCCCCCAACCCCACTCTCAAGATGGAATAGATATGCTGTGATACAATTTATAGTCGTAGTACTCCTCCTCCTACCACCACATCCGAAATCGTCTGAGCCCGGTGCAGCAGCTTCCTTTCACAATGCTAGGACCCGCCACAAGACAGATGATAATCCCTTTGGACATTTCAAGGAGCGGCACCAAGGGAACAGTACCGGGGAAATGCCACTGACAGCTCAGAATATCCATGGCATTTCTAGAGCCTCGGCACTGCTCTCGCTCTGGGAATGAAGGTCCAAAAAGCACATCGGAGAATGTTCATAGTTGTAAACAAGCTCCACCTTTGAAACACAATCTACATAGAACCACATATACAAGCCTGCACGATGCATCATGAAGCCAAGGTCTCCTCCATGATTTCCCTTCTGACCACCTTATTGTCTCCTCAACCATAAAAGGTGAACTTGAAACTCAGGACCTTGCCTTGTCACCAGAAACATCCAAGCTTGGATCAGTCTTTCTAAGACCAGATACTTGCTCTCTGAACTATTAGAGACTTGTCACATACACACAGGTAGAACAGGATTATTTCTATCTACCTCGGGACATGGAGTCTTTCACATTGCTCCTGTTAAAACTCTCACAACAGCAAAACTTTACCTACAAAGGGTTCAAGCTATGACACTCCCAACTTCCACAAACCTCGTCAGCTCTTGTGAGTCACATGCAGCCAATTCCAGGAATTGGAAACATGGTTGTGAGGATGAAACTGACTTTGGGGCTCCCCTTGGATATGGTCTTCCAGACTTACCAAAAGGCCATTAAGAGGAAGGTTTACCCCACCTCAGGGAAACCCGAGGCAGTACTTGCAGTCAAGGGCTGGCCATGGCTTCTGAGCTACATCCAAAAAGAATTTCATACTGTACCTGGATCTGCTGAAGCCATTTCTGACTGTCCGAGAGCCAGCATGTACCGCTCCTCAACTGCCTCCGTTGTGGATCATCAGTAGGGCTGGCAGATTTAGTAAATAAAAATACAGGATACCCAGTTAAACTTGAACTTCACATGAATAATAAGTCATTATTTTTAGTATAAGTAGATCCTATGAACTATTTGGGGCATACTTATCTTCAAAAAGTACTTGTTGTTTTTCAAACATTCATATTTAACTAAACAGCCTATATTTTATCTGTCAACCCTACTCAGCAGAAATGATGGAGGCTCATTCAAATCCAGAAGTCGCATCAGCGCCTCCTCAGCTTTTATTTCTACGTCCTGGACAGCGAGCACGAACCTTCCACTCCCAGTCATTGGCTAGAATGGAGGATATTCTCTATTTTAGAGCTTTTTCTACTTGTCATTGTTATTATCTTCCTTATTTTAAAGAGATGTTTATTTTTTCCCAAACTTAATAGCTCATCCAAAAGTATTTCAAAGTTCATTAGACAAGGGAAAAACAACATGGTTCTGAAAAGTGAAGGAAACCGCCTGGTGTTTAGTAAAGAAGTAGTAGGGAGATTGAAAAAGCCAAACTTAATAAGCAGATCTCTCCAAGGGTATTTTCAGAGCTTGATACCCTCCCACACCCTGAAAATATTATTACATCAAGAATGTAGAACTGCTAACCAAATGTAAGGCTCCCATATGATTCTATCAAACTGAGGATGCTTCTTTACTAAGCAGTGAGCACACTTGCTGCCCCAGGGACCTTGGCAGTTGCAACGTAGGGCTCTTCCCTTTGGGATGGAAACAGCAAGTTTTCCTGTGGTCTACACGCTGGCCCCAAAAATACTACACTCCCAATACTTGTCAACTTTAAGTATTTTCCTACATATCTCCATTTTTCTGTTACTATTTGGACTACATCCTAGACTTGACACTACATAAATTGCATTCAAGAAGCTATTTTTAAAAGTTGGTAGGAAACCTTAAATCTATGGCTTGCAGTCCCTGGCTTACTTTCATCCAGGTGCATAAGGGTTTTCAAAAGTAGTCAGGTTAGTTACCCCGTATCACAGCCCCACGCTTGTGTCACTGATATAAAAATGGAACATGATATTTAAGGTTTTAGTTGCCAAATCATCAAGCCTCCCAGACAGAGGCAATAGAGCAAAATGATTACAGAGGCATGGATTTTGATTTGCTCCAGTGTCTTGGGCAAGTCACTTGGCCTCTGTATTTATTTGTACTTATCTGCACTTATCTGTCACTTGGGGGTCATAATTATACCTGGTCCATGGGTACGCTGTACAAATGATCTGTAAAGTAGTTACAAGAAACCGACACAGAGTAAGCACTCCACAGACATTGGCTATTAGCTATTGGAAATAGTTCTCCGTGAAACAGATGACTTTATCAGTGGATGACTCGGTGGGAGACAGTGAATCACAGAATCACAGCATGTTGAAAGTGACCTAGTTCACACTCTTATGTGAAAAAAATAAAAGTGTGCATGGGTAGAAAATGTCTGAAACTTTACCTAACAAATCGTTCATCATGTTAGCATTGAGGATTAGAATAAATCAGGAAAGGAGGAAAGAAAAACTTGAGTGTAATTCAATTTCTCTATCATTTGTGTTTCTACACTGAGACTCTGAATACACTGGAAGTGCAATTTTTTTTAATGTGGCGGGATAAAGGTTTTCAAGTTTTCCTGATCCATCCGTATTATTATCTCAGAATTGCTGGCAGTTCTTGCCATCTTCGGATCTACACCCATGTGAGTCAGTGGGCCATTCTGGATGGAGGAGATAATAGAGCAGAAGTGAAGTGAGAGGAAAGGAGAGAAAAGATTTTCTCTTTTCTCTTCAAAGAGGAAAGGTCTTTGGAATGGGAACAACTCACAACCAAACTTTGGGGAAAGGATGTGATGGAAAATGAGACAAACATCCTACCCCTGTGATGAGAAGGATTCCCTGGGCTCGATGGAGGGAGGTCACAGGTGGCTGGACAAGGAAACCAACTAGGGAGAAACACACACAAGTGCAGGGCAAACACCCTGAGGCCACTCAGCCTGACTCCATGCAAACATGTGTCCAGCAGCCAGCCCTTCACCTGTGGCTCCCCAGCAAGACAGGTACCTCGGGGGTGCCAACTCATTCTGAGTCCATTATGCCTGGCCATTCATAAACCGCTGTCTAACGTGTGAGGAATAAACTCTCAATGTTTATGAGGAAACTGGGGAAGGAGATTGAAAGGTTACTTAAACGGAAAAAAAAAAGAAGTTCAGGAAGGCAGGATGGTAGAGAGACAAGAAAAAGACCTTAAAAGATAGAAAGGATTTGCCAAAGAAGAGAAAGAAAAAGAAATGTTTCCAAATGGGTTAACCTGCAGCTAGGAAGTTAAGGAAGATTATTGATGGGTGAAGACTATGGAATAAAGCGAATAAAATTTATCCGAAATTGCTGAGAATATGGTAAGCAGCATGATTATCAAATTATGAATTGGCTGCAATGGCATTCTAGGGGGACACTAGGAAGAGGAAGCAAATGTTCCTGAGATGACAGTAGCAGGGGGAAAGTTGTTTCAGGGGAAGATCAGTCTTGCAGAGTGTGTATCAGAGGAGGGCAAGTGTGAGCAAGCAAGGAAATACTAAGTGTATACGGTTCCTTCACTGAGTGCAACCAGCCCCGCGGTCAGCCTTGAGAACAAGCAGGACTTCAGGTACTGGAGCTACATTTCAGTCATCAAGACTTGAGAAGACACCCTTAACTCAGGTCTTCTCTTCAAACTCCATCTTTCCTTCTTAACCTTCATTTGGCCTCTTCCCTTACCCTCAAGCTGTGGACTGAGGCCACAGAGCAAGATGGGTCACTAGTGTCCTCCATCCCCTGGCGACTGTGGTTCACATCAGTGGAGTACCAAAGGCAATAACCAAGTAACAGACACAAGAGTGTATGAAGAAGAAGATATTCTGATAAGGCTTTCTGTGACAGTGTGGGCCAAGTCGGCTCTATATGGCTGGTATCACGTGAATTATGAGCAGCCTTAGGGGAGAAGTCCTCAGAAGGCAGAGCCTGGCTCTCTAGAGGCTCTGTGTGCTCACAGCCCACTCCAAGACCTCAGTTACAGCTTCGGCCCCCAATATCCCTCCCTCTGCCTGCTCACAGTTTTTGAAGTCTTCTTTCCTCCACATTTCTCTTGAGAGGTGGAGGAGGAAGATGAGCTTCAGGCCAGCTCAGACTCCCCTAGGATCCCAGCAGGTTGCCTATCATTAACCTCCCACCTTCTAGGAAGCTCCTAAGATCTTCACATTTGGGGCAGTTCTCATTTCAGCTGTGCTTCAAATTGCTGGCTGGAGACGGCCTGTTGGAAGGTGGCTAAAAGCAAGTAGCAATCCTTCGGGCAGCCTGGCCCTTCTCGACTGTCAGACATCTTCAGGGATATTCTAGGAAATGTTGTTTGTTCTAGAGAAGGGAGGGAAACAATCCAATTGTCCAATAATGCTTGAATGGAAAATAAATGATGCTATATGCATGTGATCAAATAATATCAAACAGTCAAAAATCAAAGACCTAGATCTATATGGATTCACGTGGATAAATCTTGAAAACATAATATTGATTGAAAGAAAATAAGATAAAGAACGTTAGATTGTGATAACAGGTATGTAAGTATTTAAATATTTAAATCAATTCAACATATTGCTTCTATATATATAGATGCAAGGAAATAAACTTTATCCAAAGAACACATTATTTACATTTAATATGCTCATTTATGTAGGAGACCCAAAAGAACCCACAGATAAACTAGCAGGAACTAATAAGACGGTTCAACAAGGCACACACATACAAGATCAATAAATTTTAAAAATCAATCAGGCTCCTCTACACTGGCGATAACAAATTAGAAACTGTAAAAGAAAATAAGAAAAAAAGAAGATCTAAAAAGAGTCACAAGAGCCATATAAATTATTTAGAGCTAAGCATACGTAGAAGGCAATATAACTAACAAACTGAGTACGAACAGTTAAACTCCGCCCAACCCAAGGTTAGGAAGAGACTGTTGTTACTTTATGAGAACAGACCCTCTTCTTAAGGAGCAGATCAGTAAGTGAGAGTGAATCAAAGAAACACAGCATTTGAAAAGTCAGCTAGTCCAAGCCTCTTGATCGCACATACAGAAGCTGAAGCCCAGATAGGTTGAGTTACTTGCTAAAGGGCCCAATGTCCTGACTCAAGGACTAGCATTTTTCACTCAGTCGCAAGACACAATCAAATGCAGTACCTTGGAAAGAGATGGGGAAAAAATGAAGAAATCAATTATATAGTTCCTCATCTTTAAGTACAGAAATAGCCGTGACAAAATTACACGTATTGAGGGAAAATTGAAGTGCAGAGTTTAAAATGTCAATAATCCACAGGGAAACTGGGGACCATTTAAAATATTCATATTAAATCTCTCTAGAAAAGACATTAAAAGATCTCCAATCAAAATGTGAATTTTATAATAGACATGGTATGATACAATTTATAATAGATATGGTATGAACCTTTCCCTTTCACGGGAAAGCATCGGCTGGGAAAAAGGAATTGTTCTTGAAAATGGGGCCTGTGCTACTGCAGACACTGTGCTCAACCTAGGTCCACCGAATGCACTGATGTCAGCACTGAGGTCACAGAATTCCGCTGTGCGCCTGGCAACCTTGCAAACATAACAGCCCTGGTGAGCACTAGGCAGTACTGCTGGTTCACTAAGTGGTACAAGTTTTTCAGCCATTTAGGAGACTTGACTATTTTTGTTTGTATTGAATCATTTCAACGGATTGCCCAAGAGCCAAGAAGGGCCAACCTGTAGGGAAGAGGAGGAGTTGGACATCTCTTGAGGCATCTTCTAAGGGAGACTTCCAGTTGGTACGATGGAACGGCGACAAAAGAGAAAACATCTGGAAAATGAAGAGTCCCAGGAAACTGCCGAGAACGGAGGAGGTATGTGGGGGGCAACTTGTCTGGGGCACATGGGTTTCTGCCAAACTGAACCTTCTCTAGGAGGCGGGGGACTGAGAACGTGTCACCTGTGAAGCAGGGAGCGAGAGACCTTGTCTCACTGATGCTGCCGTATCAATCTGGAGGGCCCCAGTGGTGTGAGACGGCACAGAACGGCCAGATGCCCCCTGGGAGATGGGAGGTCAGCTCCGCTGGTCTGAGGACTCTCTCCTGGGGCAGCCGGGCCTGGAGCTTTGTCGGACTCACAGCAGGCTGCATCCTGCTTGCACAGACCTAGAGGTGCAGCTTTTCTCAGTCCCCGATTTCTCTCTTATTCTCTTGGATCTTTCCCTGGGGTCATGAGGTGGGGGATGTGAAGGATGCAAGCATGCTGAGAGAGACCCATGAGTTACTTGGCCTCTTTTACCAAAGTGGAAAGAGAAGCCCCATGAGTTGAAGGCCCTGTTGAAAAATATCTTGACAAGTGGAATGCACTTTGAAAGAAGATAGTTTGTCTAGGGATGGTGTCATATTGAAAGCAAGGAGGATTTATTCCTTCAACAGGAAGAATTTCCCAAAGGAGATCAAGGGAAGGGAAGGGTTTTCCAGAGACTGAGACCGCGTGAGCGGGGGTGAGAAATGGCCTCAGGGTCCTGCGGGGAGCTCTGAGAGCCACGGGCCACGTGGTGCCTGCGTGCATTAAATGTAGGCGAGTAGCTTGCCCTGGGAGAGGGGTGGTCACCCCAGAGCTCCAGCTAGAGGCCTCTGCCCCAGATTAGAGCCCAGTAGCTCCTACCACGCCCAGGGCCCTGGAGACTGTAGGATGGGCCCTGGGAATGGAGCTCTAGACAGCAGGCAGATTTCCAGGCAGTGGCTGGGACAGGCTGGGGAAGGCAATGACTGCCCCTGACCATTCAGAATATTTTGCCCTATGTTCCTGTGTGTGTGTGTGTGAGTGTGTGTGTGTGTGTGTGTGTGTGTGTGTGTGTGTGTGTGTGGTAGTGCATAGAAGAGCGAGATGAATGGGGTTAGAGTGCTTACCAGATATAAAGTCTGCATTGTAAAGTTCTTGTCACCCTGCCTGGACCTGGCTGACACTCGGTGTACGTAAGAGTGTATACAGAATTCTTGTTAGGGGTGTTTTATGAGACAGTAACTCATACACCCATGTACACTCTGATGCAGCAAAAATATCACACACCCCACATATAACTTCCTTAGTAAACCACACACAGCACATGGAGCTATATACACGGATCCCTCCTGTACTACGTTCTCATACAACCCACCTGTATCACAATCCTCTCCTCCAACACCAAACGCTGGAGATGAGATATGTATATAGACACACACACTATATATATAGGACACACACACACACACACACACTATATATATATATATATGTATCTCCACAACTCTCGCACAAACACAGCTAACTTCAGCCATCGCTAAATACCTCTGTAAGAACCAGTCACGTGTCATACACACCACACTTGTAACACATTCTTGAGTAATGCCAGACCCGCTTTGTACAAACCACAGTAAACCACAGTCTCAGTAACCCATGTCAGGATTGCCAGAGAAAATATGGGCTATCCAGTTCAATTTGAATTCCAGATAAAGAACAAGTAATTTTTCAGTATCCGTATGTCCCACATATTGTATGGGCCATACTTACACTAAAACTAAGTAAGAACAAATACTGCATGGGAATACTTACACTAAAAAATTATTCTGGGTTTATCTGAAACTGAAATTTAACTGGGTGCCTTGTATTCTTGTTCGCTAAGTCTGGCAACCCTTATATACTTACCACCAGCTGATGTATTATATATTTATTGTAGTTTTGTTTAGTGTGTGTCTTCCCCTACTAGAATGTGCAGCGTTACCAAAGACTACAACAATGGAAGAGTGCCGGATACACAGGAGTAGCTGCTTACTGAATCTTGGTGAATGAATGAATGAACACGCACCATAAATACAAGCCACACCATGTAATGAGGAAAAGTTACATGTTCCAGAATTCCTGACTTGTGAACAGAAACCATGCACACAAAGGCCACAGACACAGATAGACACGTCTGCACTGTGCTCCCCATGCCAACCCCACACTTACCACAGACTTAACTGATACACATCACTCACTCTTCTCACACACTCACAGTCACCACCGAGGCCTACATTACCAACTAGACAGTGAGAGAATAAGTATTGATTGGAATTAAATCCTGGAGGATCCACTGGGAACCACACTCTCAACTGTGTGTATTCACTGCACCTGACACGTGTCACACACTCAGTAAATATTTGTGGACAGAGGACTGATGAACCCACCCTGAGCCTTTCATTCCTCCCTCAGGAATCTCGAAGTCACAAGAGGATCCCCCTCGGCTTGGATCCACTGTGGTGGCCCAAGGCTGCAGCCCAGGGGCAGTGGAGGTCTCCTCTGCCCCTAAATACTTCTTCTGTACTTCTACTCCGCGCAAGCTCAGCTACGCTGGTAAGGGCGCGGGGCTCCTCAGGTGAGGGGGTGCTTGGCTGTGAGGCAGGAGGCACACAGATCCCAGGGAGGCTGAGAGGAAATCCAGGGTCATCAGAGGTGATGAGGGCTCTGTGGAGGAGCCTGGGCAAGATGGCTGAGCTGTTCCGAGGGCGTGGATGCCAGCTGAGTCTGGGGGTGTGTGTGTGAATACTGCTACTACCATGGTGGGGAAGTCAAGGAGCAGGGGCCGGAAAGGTCTGGGCTTGAGGTGTAGGGAAGAGGGACCAGATTAAGCATCTTCAGAGGAAAATGTAGGCTTTGTCTTTGCCTTTGCTTCCAGAGAAGGACAGAGTTCTACATCATACACCTCCAGCCTGAGAGCAGGACCATCCAGCTCAGGTCCACACAGCTCACACATACATCTGCCCTCCAGGCACAGCCCTTCTCACAGCACACATAAACCCCAAGCACCACAGCCCCATTCCACAAGGAATGCACCACCGATATTACCAAAATCACACTCCTTGTCATACACGCATCCAGCCGCATCCCTCACATACCACAGCCCTCACCACCATACTCCACACCCCTGTATACAGACACCGCTCCAGTATCCCCCCCACGCACATGAAAAGCCCACAGATGACACCAGATACACCGCTCCATCCTACGGCCAACAGACACCAAGCTCACGACATAGCTACGTCATGCAAATGTCCCTCTCTCGTCTACCACACCTGCTCCCTCAGCTTCCGGCACAGCCCATGCATGTTATTATGGTTTTAATTTCCTTTTTCAGCAATGCGGAGATTTCGAGACACTGCCTGGCCTACAGCACCCCTAGCCCAGGTTCAGGAAGAAGGGGAGACCGCTCCCCCATCACACTGTGTCTCCTCCTCACTCTCTTCACCCTGTAAGGACTATCTGCACCCAGACAAAGAGGAAAGGGGCATGAAAATATACTACATGCAGGTACAAGTGAACAAGGGTGTCGTTGTCTCCTGGAAGACAAAGAAACCCTTGGAGTTGCCTGAAAAGCAGCTGACGATAGAAGAAGTGACCCTTCCTGAGGATGCGTGCACAGTAGGCACTTGCCCCTCTGATGTGTTCACCGAAAGCCTCCTGTCTGACAGTGAGCCCACTGGGGAGGAGAAAGAGTATGAGGAAAGGGCAGAGCCAGGCAGCCCATCAGGGTCACCTGCCGTCGAGGAGAGACCCAGGGCCAAGACACCGGACTGGATGGTGACCATGGAGACCGGCTTCAGGTGCATGGCCTGCTGCCGTGTCTTCCCCACCTTGGAGATCCTCCAGCAGCACGTGAAGGGCGGCGTCCTGCAGGGCTTCTGCTGCCGTGTCTTTCATCTCAACATGGCCCTGTGGATGGGCAATGTGGAATCTGAGAGCACCCCTGAGGAGGAGGAGGAGGAGGAGGAAGAGAAGCAAGAAGAAAAGGAGAATGAGGGAGAGCAGGCCACGGGGGAAGGCCCCAGCCCAAAGAGACCCCGCAGGCAGGGTCTTTTCTCTCCTTTGAGTTCCAAACAGCAACTGAGATTCATAGGACAGAAGATCCTGGAAGACGGTGTGGCCGTCCCTTGGAAGAGGTAAGGCTTGAGGCTGGCAGTCTTCTGAGCCTATGTCACGAGGGCCCAGAGGAGTCTAAGGGAAGGGACCGCACACATGTGCTGGTTTACCTAATGGCTCTGCAGTTGCATCAAATGGGACACACCCAGCACTAACAAAGGCATTGACCTCTGTTGACGTAAACAAGAAGGTGGAGCCTTTTCCTAGGAGTTTTCTCAGGGTCTGCACGATGGACCTCAACTCTTAGAGGACGTACTGCCAGCAGCTCCTTCTCGGCAGAGAGAGCCAGGAGTGGTCTCAAGAGAGGACAGGGGCCCTTGCAGGACCAGAACTTTGAGGTCTGAGAGCCTTGGGCCTGAGCCGAGATCTCACCCGGACCACTGGGCCTAGCCTTCTGTGACAAAGGGGAATATGAAAGAGAGTCACGTGGAAATGAGGTCCCCCGAGATATGGAAATGTTCCAGAACCTTCGTTGCGTGGTAGTTGATCTGGAGCCAAGCTCACTGTGGTGTGTGTGGCTCTGAGCATTAAGGCAATGCTGGAGGGTAACCCTGACCAGCAGAGCTTGGAGTGCTTCTTGTCTCTTCCTGTCCTACCTCATTTGTTTTATCCCTTCCAGGGAGAAGAAAGGACCCTCGGGAGAGTAGCAGACAGAATGCCGTGGTCTGAAGGAGGATGAAGGGACCGGCACTCAGTCTAACATCATATGACAATAGAAGCGTCCTATGCAATAAAGGGCATTTTCCAAACCTTTCCTGGAGCTTTTATTTAATGACATTTTTCTATCTATGCATCTATCTGTCATCTACATCTGTATCTTTCAAGGTTTGTGAACAAGCTTTCACATAAGCACTAGAGACGTCCGCCAGCATTTTCCAGAAGAGGCCTGCAAATTGCTGGGGACTCCTCACAAATAGGGAACGGCCACAACCCCTGCCACACAGACTATGCGCGTGGCCCTCCTGACGTACTCCCACTCTCTCTCTGAATTTCCCAACGTCTGAGATGAGGGTGCTGGCTGGAGGCAATGATCACGTGCAGGCTGAATCTTCTCCAGATTCTGATTCTCTTCCTGGGCATATCGTCCTCAAGCACAGTCTCCATGTCCCTGGCCACACTGATCTCTCTCCTTCAGTCCTTCCCTCCCTCCCTCTCCTGCCTCCCAGTGCAGAGAATACTTTTTTGCATTTGAGACGACATTTATTTTTGGTTCACAGAATTCTCACCTGTTCTACTGTGGCCTCCGTTGTGAACATTCCAAAGCTGAGACTTTTCTGGTTTTCTCCCTCATTTCTGCTGAGTCTTTACCTTCCTAATGCAGTGAACTCACAGTGCCTAGCTGACTGGATGGGGAAAAAGATCCAGGGAGCAAAGAGAAATAATAAAAGAATATATCCGTTAATTTTTCATAGTGTTATCCAACTACATATTTTTAAAATTTTGGAATAATATTAGGAATCTTCTCTTTATAAAAAACTGAATTATCGGGCTTCCCTGGTGGAGCAGTGGTTACGAATATGCCTGCGAATGCAGGGGACAAGGGTTCGAGCCCTGGTCTGGGAAGATCCCACGTGCCACGGAGTAACTAAGCCCGCGCGCCACAATTACTGAGCCTGCACTCTAGTGCCCGTGCCACATCTACCGAGCCCACGTGCCGCAACTACGGAAGCCTGCGTGCCTAGAGCCCATGCTCCGCAACAAGAGAAGCCACTGCAATGAGCAGCCCGTGCACCACAGCCAAGAGGAGCCCCCGCTCACTGCAACTAGAGAACGCCCGCTAGCAGCAACAAAGACCCAATGCAGCCCCAAATAAATTAATTAATTTTTAAAAATTGAATTAGTTTCAAGGGTACAATGTATAAAAGTACAATAAAAGCCCCCCTTCATAACCCCCCAACCCCACTCTCAAGATGGAATAGATATGCTGTGATACAATTTATAGTCGTAGTACTACTCCTCCTCCCACCACATCCGAAATCCTCTGAGCCAGGTGCAGCAGCTTCCTTTCACAATGCTAGGACCCGCCACAAGACACATGATAATCCCTTTGGACATTTCAAGGAGCGGCACCAAGGGAACAGTACCGGGGAAATGCCACTGACAGCTCAGAATATCCATGGCATTTCTAGAGCCTCGGCACTGCTCTAGCTCTGGGTATGAAGGTCCAAGAAGCACGTCAGAGAATGTTCATACTTGTAAACAAGCTCCAACTTTGAAACACAATCTACATAGAACCACCTATACAAGCCTGCACAATGGATGAAGCCAACGTCTCCTCCATGATTAACCTCCTGACCACCTTATTGTCTCCTCAACCATAAAAGATCAACTTCAGACTCACGACCTTGCCTTGTCACCAGAAACATCCAAGCTTGGATCAGTCTTTGTAAGAGCAGATACTTGCTCTCTGAACTATTAGAGACTTGTCACATACACAGAAGTAAAACAGGATTGTTTCTATCTACCTGGGGACATGGAGTCTTTCACATTGCTCCTGTTAAAACTCTCAGAGCACCAAAACTTTACCTACAAAGGGTTCAAGCTATGACACTCCCAATTTTCACAAACCTCCTCAGCTCTTGTGAGTCACATGCAGCCAATTCCAGGAATTGGAAACATGGTTGTGAGGATGAAACTGACTTTGGGGCTCCCCTTGGATATGGTCTTCCAGACTTACCAAAAGGCCATTAAGAGGAAGGTTTACCCCACCTCAGGGAAACCCGAGGCAGTACTTGCAGTCAAGGGCTGGCCATGGCTTCTGAGCTACATCCAAAAAGAATTTCATACTGTACCTGGATCTGCTGATGCCATTTCTGACTCTCCGAGAGCCAGCATGTACCGTTCCTGAACTGCCTTCATTGTGGATCATCAGTAGGGCTGTCACCTTTACTAAATAAAAATACAGGATACCCAGTTAAACTTGAACTTCACATGAATAATAAGTCATCACTTTTAGTATAAGTAGATCCTGTGTACTATTTGGGGCATACTTACCTTAAAAATGTACTCGTTGTTTTTCTGACATTCATGTTTAACTGAAGAGCCTATATTTTATCTGTCAACCCTACTCAGCAGAAATGATGGAGGCTTATAGAGATCCAAGAGATGCCTCAGAACATCCTCAGCTTTTATTTCTATGTCCTGGACAGTGAGCCCGAGCTTCCCACTCCCATTAATTGGCTATAATGGAGTATAGTCTCCATTTTATAGGTTTTGCTACTTGTCATTGTTATTATCTTCCTCTCACAGCAGTGAGAGGCCCGCATATTGCAAAACAAACAAACAAACAAACAAACAAAAAGGAATAAGCTTGAATAATTCCTCCAAATATCAGTGGTTTAAAACAACAACGTTTGGGGCTTCCCTGGTGGCGCAGTCATTGAAAATCTGCCTGCCAATGCAGGGGACACAGGTTCGAGCCCTGGTCTTGGAGGATCCCACATGCCGCGGAGCAATTGGGCCCGTGAGCCACAACTACTGAGCCTGCGCGTCGGGAGCCTGTGCTCCGCAACAAGAGAGGCCGTAATAGTGAGACGCCTGTGCACCGCAATGAAGAGTGGCCCCCGCTTGCCGCAACTAGAGAAAGCCCTCACACAGAAACGAAGACCCAACGCAGCTAAAAATAAATAAATTTAAAAAAAAAAAAAAAAAAAAAAAACAAAGGTTCATTTCCCGCTCTTTGTACATGCCCATCATTGGCTGCCTAGGAGTTCTGCTCTTCGTTTTCCTTATTCCTGCCCCCTGCTTGACAAAGCCACCTCTCTCAGTCATCTTTGTAGAGAGAAAGAATTCTGGAGCCTCACACTGGCAGTGTGAGTTCTCGCCCAAAAGTAACACACATTACTTCCACCCAAAATTGTTGACCACAATCTTATTTTTAGGGAAACCACTGCCCAAAACTGCCTGCCCTGACCAGGCCCGACAGTAACCACTTTCACGAGTTATCTTAAAACAGGAGGTCCTGGTAAGGAACGCGGAACTAACCAACTACCACCAACCGGAAGAATTAGGGAAAGGTCAAAAGGAGAGAGGAGACTCCTGTCCATATGTCCTACCAACCTCCCAGAATCCTTCTCTCTGGAACCTATCTTAGCTGAGCAATGTGTGCACCACCAGAAAGGATCCTGAGTCAGAATGACTGGCCGGAGACAACCCAGAAACTAACCCCATCATCATAAAACCTGAGACTGCGAGCCACATGGCAGAGCAGTTCTCCTGGGTTCCCTTCCCCTCCTGCTCTGCACCCGGACACCCCTTCCCAATAAAGTGTGTTGATTTGTCAGCACGTGTGTCTCCTCAGAAAATTCTTTTCTGAGTGGTAGGCAAGAGCCCACTCTTGGGCCCTGGAAGAGGTCCCTCTTCCTACAACATTATCATGTGTCTCTCCATTTTCTAAACTCCTTAGGCGAAAGTAATTGTGAACAATACTACTGAATAGTACAGAAACCATACTGAAAAATTCTAATCCCTCCCTGTTAAATAGGAGACTTGACAAAACCACCAAGCTATGCATTCACAAAACTGGGTCTAGAACTCACATCTCTTAGGTCATGATTCAGAACCTTTTCCCACTATGCTATATGCTAGGATTGTTACACCAAGACAATGTAGTTGGGTTAATAATGCCTTTCATTTTGTTTTTGTTTTTTTTTTCATAAATGGATTCAGGAGGGAGGCTTTGGAAGTCCCTAAAACACTTGCCTTAAACTGAAAAGCAACTGGAAAATAATCCCACTGCCTTTTGAAATGTTTGACCTAGTAAAGATTAGATGTCTGCGAGGCTTTTATGTTCTGAATATAAGGAATAAAAAGGAAACAATCTTCCTAAGACTTTAGGAAACAGGCGGAAAAACTCTTGACTCCCACTTTGCTATTTTGATTAGCTCGTTGACACTTCAGTTCTTTGACTAATAGCAGTGGCAACAGCTGGAGTTTAGCCAAGATATAAGTATATATAATAGGGTGGCGGCCCCTGCAGAACCACATACCACTGTAAATGCTTTAGCTCAATCCTACTTGCTCATAGGTCTGTGCAAAGTAACAAATGGTTCTGAAACATTTATTCCAAATAGCTTTCTTATTATTACTTTAAAGATAACTTGGCTGCCAAATACTTGCTCCCTGGTGAAAAAGAATGCATATATGGGAGGAGGATTTATGTATCAAGATATGCTGCTTATTTCCCTCCTGCTGATACAATGCACATCTAATGAATTAGAGGTAATCTTCCTCTCTTCCCCAAATTGTAGATAAATGAGTATGTCGTTTCTCCCTCCCTTCAATTCATCCTGGTCATAGTTATTTTCTTTAAGGATATTATTCCCCTGCTTAAATCTTAAATGGCTTCCCAATGCGAGAAGAATAAAACCGAAAAGAGTCAACCGAACGTTCAAAGCCCCGTAGGGTTGAAGACCCTGCCGAGTTTTCCAGACTAAGCGTAACACTCACCTTCCTGCCTCCACTCAACTAGGCCAGACTTCCCTCCTTCCATCAGAGGACAGGCGCTTGCTCAACTCATTTCTTTCAAGAGTATAATTTTTCAAAGTACAAATTGTTTTTAAATTCAATTAAAATCCCACTTTCTACAGGAAGCCCTTCCAGATATCCCAGTGAGAATGGACCACACATTTTCCCAGCATGTTAGTTGTACCTCTGTGATAACTCTTTTCACATCCTTCAATCGGGCAGACTCTTAATGAATGCGTCTGATTTCCCCCACAACATAGAGTAGGAGCCCTTGGAAAGTAAGACGCCATGATTCCTTATCTCTGGATTTTCCACATCTCCTTGCACTGAGTATGATCCCTAGCAGGACCCTGTGGGCTCCTGGGCACAAAGCCTGTATCAGTGTCCCCCATTTCTTGATTACAGGAAATAGGCTTCATTCAGCCTCCATGACCTTCCCTGAGTTCCAAGGAGCAGGTTCAAACAGTTGCTAATTAGAGAAGGGAGGGGATGCGAGACAAGGGAGGAATAGTCAAAAGAAACACTAGTGCAGCCTTCGGGCAGGGTCTTGGTTCCCCCTTAAGGGATACACATAACAATATCTTTGACCTGTTTTGCAGATACTGAAACCCCCACTAGGTGGGAGAAGTTAATGGTGTGCTACCCACAAACACGCAGACCCCAGAACCAGTTGGAACCGTAAGGTTGATGATGCTGACACCCACTTACCTCACCACCAACCAATCAGAGAAATGTCCATGAGCTGATCATGCTCTCCTCTTTGAACGATTACTATAAAACTCCTCACTACCCTCTCCAGGTCAGGGACACAGAGTTTTGAGGGCAATCGCCTGCTCTAGCCCCCTTTGCCTGGCAAAGCAATAAAGCTATTCTTTTCTACTTCACCCACAACTCTGTCTTGAGATTTAATTCAGTGTCAGGGTACGGAGGCCGGATTCGGCTTCAAGTATGAGCTCCCCTATTTGCTCCTCCATCCTGCAAAAAAAAAAAAAAAAAGCTTAAATAAATTACCAAAGTACTGGATCTTCTTTCTCCCTAGGCAAAACAATGTCCTGACCAGTGGCCTCTCTTCCTTTTCCCCATACCAGCACAGGAATGCCATCTCTGCATTTATGCTTGCCTGTCACCATGTTCATGTAACTGAGCAAAAGTGACAGCCCTCAGGCTTCCCTGGTGGCGCAGTGGTTGGGAGTCCGCCTGCCGATGCAAGGGACATGGGTTCGTGCCCCGGTCCGGGAGCATCCCGCATGCCGCGGAGCCGCTGGGCCCGTGAGCCATGGCCGCTGGGCCTGCACGTCCGGAGCCTGTGCTCCGCAACGGGAGAGGCCACAACAGTGAGAGGCCCACATACCGCAAAAAAAAAAAAAAAAAAAAAAGTACTATACACCATGCCCAAATGAAATGCAGTGATGATGAAACATATGAAAATCAATCATTGTAATACAGCAAAATTAACAGAAGGAAAGACAAAACCACGTGATTATATCAACTGATGTAGAAAAAACATTTGACAAAAGTCTAATACCCTTTCCTGATAAAAACACAGCGAACTATTAATAGAAGGAAAGTACTTCAACATAATAAAAGCCATATATGAAAAACCAACAGCTAACATCATACTCGGCAGTGAAAGACTTAAAGCTTTTCCTCTAAGACCAGGAAGACGGAAAAGATACCCACTCTCATCACTACTATTCAACATAGTACTAAATGTCCTAGCCAGAGAAATCAGACACACAAAAAAATAAAATAAAAGGCATCCAAATTTGAAAGGAAGAAGTAAAATGATCTCTGTTTACAGATGACATATTAGGCACAAAAATTCCTAAAGATTACACACACACACACACACACAAACAAACCTGCTGAACCCAAGAAATAATTTTAGCAAAGTTGCAGAATACAAAATTAACAAACACAATGCAGTTGCATTTTATACATTAACAATGATCAATCTGAAAGAGAATTAAGAAAATAATCTCACAGCAGCATCAAGAAGGAGAAAATGCTTAGGTATAAAATTAGCCAAGAAGGTGAAGAACGTGTACATTGAAAACTACAACACACTGCTTAAAGATATCAAGGATGATTGTATTTGTATATAAATGGAAAGACATCCCATGCTCAAGGATTGGAATATCGTTAAAATGGCCACGCTACCCAAAGAAATCTACAAATTGAATGCAATTCCGATCAAAATCCCAGTAGCAGAAAAATATCTTATGATTCTTATGGAGCCTCAAGTAGCCATAACAATCTTGTAAAAGAACAAAGTTAGAAGCCTCACACTTCCTGATTTCACAACACAGTACAAAGCAACAGCAATCAAAGTGGTATGGTACTTGTAGAAAAACATTTAGACCAGTTTAACAGAGTAGAGAGCCTAGAAATTAACCCTTGCTTATATGGCCAAACGATATTTGACAAAGGTGCCAAAAATACACAATGGGGAAAACACAATCTCTTAAACAAATGATATTGGAAAACTGGATATCTACTTGCAAAAGAATAAATTAAAGAACGAAGTACAGGGGTTCCCTGTGGTGCAGTGGTTGAGAGTCCACCTGCCGATGCAGGGGACATGGGTTCGTTCCCCTGGTCCGGGACGATCCCACATGCCACGGAGCGGCTAGGCCCGTGAGCCATGGCCGCTGAGCCTGCGCGTGCGGAGCCTGTGCTCCACAACAGGACAGGCCACAACAATGAGAGGCCCGCGTACCGCAAAAAAAAAAAAAAAAAAAAGAAAGAAAGAAGTACAGGACCAAAACTATAAAACTCCTAGAAGCAAGCATAGGGTAAAAATTTTAGGACATTACATTTGGCAATAATTTCTGGGATACGATACTAAAAGCACATACAACAATGCAAAAGTAGACAAATAGGACTACATCAAATTTTAAAACTTCCATGCAGGTAAGGAAACAATCAACAGAATGACAAGGCAACCTATTGGAATGGGAAAAATATTTGAAAATCTTATGTCTAATGTGGGATTAATATCCAAAATATCTGAGGAACTTCCACAACTCAACAAAAAAACCCACAAATAACTGATTTTTTAAGTGCAAAGAACTTGAACAGACAAGTCTCCAGTGAAGATATACAAATGGCCAACAAGCACATGAAAAGATGCTCAACATCACTAAACTTAAGAGAAATGCAAATCAAGGCCACAATGAGACATTATCTCACACCCATTGGGATGGCCACTGTCAAAAGAACAGAAATAACAAGTGTTGGAGAGGACACGGAGAGGTTAGAACCCTGTGCCCTCTTGCTGGGAATGAGAAATGGTGCAGCCACTAGAGAAAATAGTACAGAAGTTCCTCAAAAAATTAAAAATAAAATTACCATATGATCCAGCAATCCCACTTCTGGGTTTATATGCAAAATAATTCAAAGCAGGATCTCAGAAATAAATCTGCACACTCTGCAACATTATTCACAATAGTCAGGAGGTGGAAGCAAACAAAATATTCCTTCACAGATGAATGGACATACAAACAATGAAATATTATACAGCCTTAAAAAAAAAGAAGGGAATCCTGTCAAATGCTACAACATGGATGAATCCTGAGGACATGATGCTAAGCAAAATAAGCCAGTCACAAAAGGACAAATACTGTATGATTCCTCTCATATGAAGTATGTAGAGTACTCAAAATCATAGAAACAGAAAGTAGAAAAGTGGTTGCCAAGGAAGGGCTGGAAGAAGGAGGGTGGGGGAATTAGTGTTTAATGGGTATCGAGTTTCAGTTCTGCAAGATGAAAAAGTTCTAGAAGTCTGTTGCACAACAATGTGAATACACTTAAAACACTAAACTGTATGCTTAAAATGACTTAGATGATAATCACTGTCATGTGTTTTTAGTACAATTTTTTAAATATATACTGACGTCTGAGTGCTAACCACAGAGAATATCATTTAATTTGTCTGGGATGCAGACTGGACACTGGGATTTTATTTTATTTTTTTTAATTTTTTTTTTGCGGTACGCGGGCCTCTCGCTGTTGTGGCCTCTCCCGTTGCGGAGCACAGGCTCCAGAGGCGCAGGCTCAGCGGCCATGGCTCACGGGCCCAGCCGCTCCATGGCATGTGGGATCTTCCCAGACCGGGGCACGAACCCGTGTCCCCTGCATCGGCAGGCGGACTCTCAACCACTGCGCCACCAAGGAAGCCCGACACTGGGTTTTTAAAGGCCTCCTGTAATTCATCAGTGCCATACAGGACCTAGTGTCACATGTTATGATTTTTCCAAGACAGGCTAAAATCAAGATTTTTATCTTTATTTGTAATGTTTATATAAACACTGCTGTTTTTTTTTTTTTTAATGCTGGCAACTAATTTTTTAAATTCTGTGCAAACCAAACACACCACTCTTGCTGCCTCTTGGGCTACCGATCTCCAAGTTCCTTTCTAGCTTACAATGTCTGTGGATCAAAATTAAGTTTCCTGTGTCTCAGTAGGTGGCCTCCTTACCAGGGGACTCTCCTCTGGCTTTTGAATCTTCCTATGTGAAATACTCATCAATAAAATGGGTCACTATGCACAGTGGGGTGTCCCAAGAAGTGTATCATGTATCATGGTTACAAGTCCTTGGCATGTGTGGGTTATCGTTTTGGTCAGTAAAGTCGATTGGAGGTTTCTGAACAACAATTTCAGGCAGAGAAACCTGGTTGTTTTGAGGGGGTGGGGGGATGTTTGTTTATTTGATTTCCAGTTTGAGAGAATCCTGTAGTTTAAGCTGAATAGTACATGGATTCCTAAATACACTTACCATACAAAAGTTGAATTGCTTTCATGTAAGTAGGACTGGAGAAGTGGGAAGTGAATGACTGTAATTCATCTCCTGCCTTATCAACAGGCTTTTCTGTCCTGAGCAAACTCGGCTCCACAGAGCCTCCATCCAGGTTCAAAGGGAAAGGTTCAAGGGCTGGAGGAGGGAAAGCAGTGAGCTGAACATCTTCATTCCCTGCTCCTGAGTAACCACTGCTCTTACCCACTGTACTGAGCTTCTACTTAAGCTTTTGTTAGAAAAGGGGTTCAAGTGCTTTAAAGAAAGAAGTTAAAAAAACCCTGACCTAGATGAGGCTATCTAGAATACTCATTAATTTTTCAGATAACACTAATAGAAAAGTAACTGCACAAATAGAAAATACAAGCACCAATGAACAGTGAATACATGGATGGAAAAGAAAGTGGAATTCTGAGGCTATCCAACAAACCAAATCATACGTTATTGTTTATAACACAACTTCAACCTAGAGAAAGCCTAAGTAAAAGCATGGGGATGTAAGGTCCCTTGCAGCCTGCCCACTCACCTTCCGCGTGGAGCAACACTCCAGGCTAGATTTTAGTGTCTGTGAGAGTGAAAAGCATGCTTAGCAGTGAGGTTAAGTAAAGGTCTATAACATGAATCTTGAGGAAAGAGTAAAATAACCAAGATTATTCTTTCAAGATAAAAACACTATAAAAGACTGAATCTAAAAAGACAAAGGCTGCAGAAGCAGCCAAAGAAAAAAAATAGGTAAATTGGACTATATCAAAATTTAAAACTTTTATGCATCCAACTTTTGTACTATCAACAAAGTGAAAAGGCAGCTCTTGGAATGAAACAAAATATTTGCAAATTATATGTCTGACAAAGGGTTAATATCAAGAATATAAACAGAACTCCTACAACTCAACAACAAAACAAACAAACAACTCAATTTAAAAATGGGCAAAGGACTTGAATAGGAATTTCTTCAAAGAAAATATACAAATATCTAATAAGCGCATGAAGAGATGGCTTTACATCTCTAATATTAGGGAAATACAAATCAAAACCACAGTGAGACACCACTTCCCATTCGTCAGAATGGTTATTATCCAAAAAACAGAAAATAACTATTGGTGAAGATGCGGAGAAATCGGAACTCTTGTGCGCTGCTGGTGGGAATATAAAACAGTGCAACACTGTGGAAAGTAGTATGGCAGTTCCTCAAAAAATTAAAAATAGGATTACTATCTGATCCAACAATTCCACTTTTGGATATATACCCAAAAGAATTGAAAGCAAGGATGTGAAAAGATATTTGCCCACCCACATTCATAGCAGTAGTATTCACAATAGCCCAAAGGAGGAAACAACCCAATTGTGCATCAACGCACGCATGGATAAAGAAAATGTGGTGTACACCTAGCGTGAAGTATTATGCAACCTTAAAAAGGAAAGAAATTCTGACACATGCTACAACGTGGATGAACCTTGAAGATAGTATGTGAAGTGAAATAAGCCAGTCACAAAAGGACAAATACTGTATATTACCTCACCTATATACGATACCTAGAATAGTCAAATTCATAGAGACAGAAAGTAGAATGGGGCCTCCCTGGTGGCGCAGTGGTTGAGAGTCCGCCTGCCGATGCAGGGGATACGGGTTCGTGCCCCGGTCTGGGAGGATCCCATATGCCGCGGAGCGGCTGGGCCCGTGAGCCACGGCCGCTGGGCCTGCGCATCCGGAGCCTGTGCTCCGCAACGGGAGAGGCCACAACAGTGAGAGGCCCGCATACCGCAAAAAGAATAGAAAAAAAAAAAAAAAAAAAAAGAAAGTAGAATGATAGTTGCCAGGGGCTGGGGGAAGGGAGGAAAGAGGAGTTATTGTTTAATGAGTACCGGGTTCCCATCTTACGAGATGAAAAAAGTCCTCGAAGTGGACAGTAGTGATGGTTGCACAACAGTGTGAATGCCACTGAAGTGTATACCTTTTTATAAAATGGTTAAAATGGTAAATTACATGTTATGTATATTTTACCACAATGTTTTCAAACATTTTTTAAAAACAGACTATAAAATCATGAAAGCATGTTAGCCCACATGCCAAGTGAGTTTCATGAGATGCCAGCCACACGGACTTAACGTATTTCTTCTTTACAATATCATCCCACTTCATTTGATAGACATGAGAACCTGTGATCCACCAGGGTGAACTCTGAGTGCACCTGCAATGGCAGGACTGGTCATAGGGACTGTGACTTAGGAAGGAAATCAATGGAAACATTAAAGAAAGCTTAGAAGGGCTGGTTGAACACAATGAGGTGAGCAGGAATACTGAAAACATTTCAGCCCAAAGGGATTTTAGTGAACCTGATGATTCTCGAACATTACTGGCAAGGCTACTTATAACAGACATCAAACTACTTATTATAACAGGGGAGATAAAAGTCAACTGGTACAGTTTGTGAGAATGAAGTCTTTAGACTACTAACAGGACAAAAGTGTAGACAGTAGGGATTGTTTATCAGACACTAAATGTAATACAGAGAGAAACCAAAGGATCTCATTCCAAAAACACATAAACTTGCCTCATGGATGCTGAAACAATCTTGCGGTTGGAGACAGCAATGATTTCACACATTTTACAATATTAGAAGGTCTGGCCCCCCTTCCTCTGGAAAAGTGAAGATGCTGATTTTTTTTTCATCCTCTCTGCTTCAGATGGATCTGAGAAACTCAGACGTGTTTGGCATGACGTGTACCACCATTAAATATGCTTCAAGGAGTTACAATATCAACGGATAATGAATAACGTAAAATTAACCATGAATAAAAGACAGACCAAATTTGATACTTCCACGAATTGAGAACTAAGAGCAAATTCACAGCAAGTAAGAGAAAACTCCAACAAAGGAACCTGGAAAAAGCTCCAAAAGATTGAGTTATAACGTAAAAAAGAATTTTCAAGAAAACGTGTCAATTAAGCTTTTGGCAAGATTTAAGAGCAGAGGCAAAGCTCTCAAGTTCATGGTGGTGTTAGAGGATCCAATCCCCCTGCTGTGCCTGAGGTAGGCAGTGAAGGAAGAAGATAAAGACATGATGCTTCGTGGGAGCAGGAAGATACACAAAGAGCTGCCAATGAGCTCCATCAGCAAGTGGCCCCCCAGCCCACTGGCAGCACAATGGGAACCAGACACCTGCGCACAATGCCTGAAGCACACACCAGAAGGATGCTCTGCGTCCAGAGACATGCCAAGCTTCAGCGGCAAAGACCTCTCCAGGTGGGAAAAATGTAATTGACCTATGTGCTTTTCTTCTTTTTATTCCTCTTTTTATTGATGTCAGGTCACTGAATATTCATATCATAAAAGCTATGTTCCATTTCATAGAGATAGCCATTTCAGGGTTTGGGATTTAGACATATGATCTACTTCACAACAACCATCCATAAGACCCACATCACTTTACTTCTCAGTATTCAACCTTCCTAAATCCTCCCAGATGGCTACATTTTACCAAAAGACGTCTCTCCATTCACAGGAGCAGGGCTTCATGGGGGAGCAATTGCTCACACTTTCTGTGACTCGCCAACCACGTTTCTTGTGAGTAAAGGTCACCACGGCTTAATAACACTTTCTGTGTAGAATACGGAGAGGAACACAATTGCATTTTATAATCAGATCTACGTTTGTCCTTGTGACATAGCAACAGAGGAGAATAAAACATTCACTGACTGTCAAGCCTCGAAAGATGACTTTAAATCACCCAGCTTTATGTTTCAGTGGCCTTTTTTATTGAAACATAATCAACTCATATTTGATGAAACAGACACAAGACTATGGGAAGAACAACGATTCCAAATGTGGAGAAGGTCTGGACTTCTTACTGTTTGTTATTTCAGTAATTTAAGCATTTTGGGATTCAGGTCTATGAAACTCCTTTCTAACCCAAGTCAAGGACTTGGTCTCTCTCCAAAGTTTTTTAAAGAAAACACGGATTGAAAGTCAATGCACATCAGTCATGTGGGGGAAAGGCGGCTTTTGTAGTGAGATATGGATCTGAATCTCAGCCTTATCACTTATTAGTTACATGACCTGACATTCGTGTCGTTACCTCTCTGAGCCTCAATTTTCTGTCTGTAACATGGTGCTGATAATGCTTACTTCTGCTGCTTGCTGAGGATATTAAATGGGGTAATGAATCAACATTACCTGGCACAGAGCCAGGGACATGGTCAATGTTTTAAAAATTGAAGGTAAAAAGAGGTTAGGACATTTCTGGCTTCTATATGTGCTGAGGAGAAGGAAGAAGGTGGGGAGAGAAGGAAAGAAAAGAAGGAGTATCACAGCACAATGCACTGATACCCCTAAGATACGTCACTATCCTAACATCCTTTCTAACAGAAACACAGAATAGAATCGAAGACCCATCTTATGCAGCCAACTCATAAAGCAGGTATAGGACTCCCACCATAACATCAGGAGTCCAACGGGTTCCACTGTAATTAACTTGGATTTGTACTCAGACCATTCAGATGTGAGGATAAAATCATTTCTTAAATAAACTAAAGGGAACTTAAAGCTATCCCTCTACCCCCAGTCTCTACTGCAAGGGCTAAAGAATTTCCATATTCGTCTCCCTTTCCCACTCACTTCAGACATGCCATGTCCCACCAAGATGCAGTTATCCTACTTCCCTCTCTTCCATCTCTGTTTGGGTGAAAAAAATCATCCATTCCTGTATTGGTTCAGTCTTTTGGACCATTTCTAACCGATTTTCTTCATATCTCATCACAGAATGATAACTTTAGGCAAGGCTTGAAGAGTAAACTGCAGCCAGCTAGCAAATTCAAAACAAGCCCAAGGTCAGCAGCACACCAGTGAGACCAGGGTTCATTACTTAAACGTTAGAATCATTTCACATGAAAATGAAAAGGGGGGTTAATCAGTTAATGAATCTGGCACGGCAGCATCCAGAGCGGCAGGGGAGGACAAAACACTGAATGAGTTCAGAAACCAAGGAGACATTATAAACAAAGAGGGCCATTGCCTACATGTCCCTGCTTCTCTCCTTAAGATCTGAATGTCCTTTGAATCCTAACATTTAAGAGTGCAACCCTTTCCAGCTCTGGGAGGCTTGAATGCCTCTAGTGAAATGCCAGCGTTAATGAGAGTCTAATATACCTTTCCACCTGCAGCACCTGTGCAGACAAATTGTACCAGGCTTCAGACAAGCTGAAAAGCCTCCGTGTGCTGTAGATGGAACAGCTGGTAGAGTCAGTGTTCATTTGCTGAATGGTTCCTCTAGTCCCAGCTTGAGCTGGATAGGAAACTCTACAAAGGTAGCTAACTCGGAGCTTCCACGCAAGAAACATCTGTCAACTCAACAACTTTGTGTGAGACGCCTGCCTTCTCGGCTGTGGCGAATGACGACAAAGACTGCCACCAGATAGACTGACAATGGTAGTCAACACGTCCTTTCTGAAATGACACAGCAAGACTCCATCGCCACTAGCTCCAGTTTTGAAACAACATCTGGCACAGAACCAGGGTCATTTACCCACCCCTCTCCTTGGAATAAAATGAACACTTGGTTATTCACAATGCATTTGGTCCCCTTCCATTGAGAGGTATTTTAGCTACCTATTTGTTCTATCTATTGAGTTTATTCTGCATCATTGTATCTACTCTACAAAGCCTGTAAGCATTATTATCAAAAAGAAAGATGAAGAACACCTTTTCAGGAACAGAGTGGTAGAAACCTTCAAACCACCCAACTAACTTCAAAGCATTATCTAACTCCCAGAATTACCCCAGTGGGTACAAGCACATACTATGGAGAGAGTGTATTTTTCAATAAAATATTCCCTTTGTGGGCTGAAACATGCCCTATCTTCTTATGAAATTATTAGTTCGTTATTAAAATTCTTCAATTGAACTATTTCTTGAGATCTGTTCCTCTGCTGACTCATACCCGCTATCACTGATCCTAATCCCACCCTGTACCAGAGATTCTCAGTAAAAGGAAACGAGAAGATTGTACATACACAAAGCCTACGTTCACACCTTCTCTCCAAAACTAATACACCAATAAAGCCAATAAACCAGTTGAAAATCAACAAAGAGAAAAAGAGATCCTTCCATGCTCCATGCCCACCTGATCTCACATTGTCCTACTTCTACTCTCAGCTTTGTCTTCCATTTCTAGATCTTTTCCTACCTTTTGGGAAAATCTGAACTTATCTTCTGAATGAGAAAACTAAATGCCTTTAGTGAATACTCACCCCTACATCTTCCTTCACTACACAAACTTCATCATGCATTTTCAAGGCAAGCACCTTATCTGAGCTCCCCCTGACTCTCCACAATGAGGGAAGGGGACTGTCCAAAATTTCCCATCAGAATGAAGTTGGATGCAAACAAAGAGCCATCCGAACTTTAAGGCTACAATAGGTTGTTCTGAATTTCACTCTTTGAGGAAAAGCATTTCTTTAAATGATGGTCCTTTAAAATGTTAATCTATTGCCAATGTGCTTCAGCATCACTTTAGGGAAAATCAAATGACACTCTGTTTCCTATAGACACTTTACAGTCTACAAGCTGAGGTGATTAACGCTTGATATTCAGTACAACATGGTGGCCCAAAAGCTAATAAGAAGCTTATTATGAATGACTTCACAGCCTAAGACAGTAGCCTACAATTCCTTCCCATTACTGGTTCTGTCCTCCAAGTCTAATGAGTATTCCTGCACATAACTTTACACTTTGATTTTTTATCATTACCAAGCCATCAGACATGGATTAGGAGCAAAGTCAAAGTAATAGGAAGTTATATCCCAATATTATTTTTGAGCAACTAACAGTTCTCACTTGAATGAAATGAATTTTATTTTACACCAAACTCAATGATATAGCTGTCGTCTGGAACTTCAGTGCTATACTCTACTTCCTGGAAGTTTAGCTCATTGGATTCCTGGATTTCAGCACAGAAACCCTGAGTTCCACTCTTCAGGCCTGCCATTGAGTTACTATGTAATCATGCCTAAGTCATTTTTTGATTTGTTTGCTTTTTCTCCATTGGTAAAATGGCAATAATCCAAATTCTCCAAGCCAGGGACCTCATTTTAGGATTTATTTTTAAGCTATGTTTCTAGAAGCCCTAAAATTCTGCATAGTTGTTTCAGGTGTTACATACAAATAATTTAGTCCAAATTTTTTATTTTTAATGTATATTTTAACACTGTGGGAATATTCTAGGAGTCACTGACTCACAAGTGATATATATTAGGTTTTAACACATTTTGGTGAACCCCCTTGCAAGGCATGTCTGGTTAACTCATTCTTGTCTGCAAATCTCAGTGTAAGACTCCTACCAAATTTGTGTATATAAATGACCTTACTTTAAATATGTTATTTATTAGTAAGTGTGTAGATTGGCCCTGGTCATTTTTTTAAAACAGCAGTACCTGCTTTGCTCTCATTTCTAAACATGTGTAATCAAGTCCTCATGTCTGTGAAAGCCTTTGTCAAAGCCTACATGCTAAACCAGTCCATATTGGGCATGTGCAGTACCTAGTCTTAGCATGCAACCTTTGGGCAATGAGGCAAGATGGTGCTAGTGGTATAGTGAGAAACTGCTAGAGCCAGGTTACAAGGGCTGCTTGATTAATGGCAGATTTTGCAATCATGTTGGGGAATCATGCTGGATTTTCAGGGTGACAAACAGTTTTCAGGATCCTAAAGGGTTAGATGAGACACCATTCTGGGTTTCATGCAACTGGATAGGACCTCAGAGAATGGAAAATCCATGTTCCTTGAACATCGCACAGACTGGCCTATTGGTACAATTGGCTAAGTACATATCATCTAAGTTTATCACGGTAAACTGTCCCTTCTCTAAGATTTATATAATAAGAGAATTCCGTTTTCCCCTATCAGTAACCCACTTCTACAATAACATGCCCCTCCAATTTCTATACCATGTAAAATTCAGACTCATCTACCTGGAACCCAGTCTTATCACATAATAGTCAATTACTCAATAACTAATTTCTAACAGATAATGTTTTAATATTACTTAGTTATAAATCTTTTAGTACTTATTAGAAGTTTTGTGTGCTTCTTCCCTGACTTTGATGCTTATGATAAGAAATACAAGGGCTTCCCTGGTGGCGCAGTGGTTGAGAGTCCACCTGCCGATGCAGGGGATGCGCATTTGTGCCCCGGTCTGGGAAGATCCCACATGCCGCAGAGCGGCTAGGCCCGTGAGCCATGGCCGCTGAGCCTGCGCGTCCGGAGCCTGTGCTCCGCAAAGGGAGAGGCCACAGCAGTGAGAGGCCCGTGTACCGCAAAATATAAAAATTAAAAAGAAAAAATACAAGCAGTAGTTAGGCATTGTTGGTGATACAATTTTGAAATGGGATTTCTTACTATACCTCCCATGGGTTTCTGGGTAAATAATAACTGCAGAGTGTCCTGAGAGCACACAGCAGTCCATTACCATTTTCAGCTACCTGCCTGTCAAATCAGTATTTTCATAATATAGTTTATACTTTGGAGTTCTAGAGAAAATTATATTTGTAAAAGGAATCAATCACTGGGGGGAAAAAAGTTTGAAAGCTGCTATTTTGACGACACAACCGCTGGCATCATTTGTAAATCAACCTGATAGATAAAACCAAAACATCCAACGTGTATTCCATGCTGTATTTTGTCTGAGTTATGAGTAGGCATACCCCCTGAGAGGGAGACTGCTTACTTCAGCCCAACTCAAAACACAGATGGAACAGCTCTCCAAAATCAATTATGCAGTCAATGCATGAAAATAGAAAAAGTAAGTTTTGTGGGGAGACAGAAAATTTGGGTTTCATCTGAATCAGAAAGAATACACAGAGGTCTCATGATGATACTATCATGTCACTGATATTTATTATAAATATTGGATGCCTCTGGCCTGGTTGTATATTTATGATAAGGAATTAAACCAGTTGTTAAATGCCGAGCTGTGATTACACATGGGTTCTGGTCAGATTCAATCTTTTCTTTTCTTTTCTTTTTTAACATCTTTATTGGGTTATACTTATTTTAAAATGGTGTGTTAGTTCATGCTTTATTAAAAAGTGAATCAGCTATATATATACATATATCACCATATCTCCTCCCTCTTGTGTCTCCCTCCCACTCTCCCTATCCCACCCCTCTAGGTGGTAACAAAGCACCGAGCTGATCTCCCTGTGCTATGCGGCCGCTTCCCACTAGCTATCTATTTCACATTTGGTAGTGTATATATGTCCATGCCACTCTCTCACTTCATCCCAGCTTACCCTTCCCACTCCCCGTGTCCTCAAGTCCATTCTCTACATCTGTGTCTTTATTCCTATCCTGCCCCTAGGTTCTTCAGAACCTTTTTTTTTTTTAGATACCATATATACGTGTTAGCATAGGGTATTTATTTTTCTCTTTCAGACTTACTTCACTCTGTATAGCAGTCTCTAGCTCCATTCACCTCACTACAAATAACTCAATTTTGTTTCTTTTTATGGCTGAGTAATATTCCATTGTATATATGTGCCACATCTTCTTTATCCATTCATCTATCGATGGACACATAGGTTGCTTCCATACCCTGGCTGTTGTAAATAGAGCTGCAATGAACACTGTGGCACATGACTCTTTTTGAATTATGGTTTTCTCAGGGTATATGCCCAGTAGTGGGATTGCTGAGTCGTATGGTAGCTCTATTTTTAGTTTTTTAAGGAACCTCCATACTGACCTCCATAGTGGCTGTATCAAGTTACATTCCCAACAACAGTGCAAGAGGCTTCCCTTTTCTCCACAGCCTCTGCAGCATTTACGGTTTGTAGATTTTTTGATGATGGCCATTCTGACTGGTGTGAGGTGATACCTCATTGTAGCTTTGATTTGCATTTCTCTAATGATTAGTGATGTTGAGCATTCTTTCATGTGTTTGTGGGCAATCTCTATATCTTCTTTGGAGAAATGTCTATTTAGGCCTTCTGCCCATTTTTGGATTGGGTTCTTTGTTTTTTTGATATTGAGTTGCATGAGATGTTTGTGAATTTTGGAGATTGATCCTTTGTCAGTTGCTTCGTTTGCAAATATTTCCTCCCATTCTGAGGGTGGTCTTTTCATCTTGTTTAGGGTTTCTTTTGATGTGCAAAAGCTTTTACGTTTCATTAGGTCCCATTTGTTTATTTTTATTTCCATTTCTCTAGGAGGTGGGTCAAAAAGGATCTTGCTGTGATTTATGTCATAGACTGTTCTGCCTATGTTTTCCTTGAAGAGTTTTATAGTGTCTGGCTGTATATTTAGGTCATTAATCCATTTTGACTTTCTTTTTCGTATGGTGTTAGGGAGTGTTCTAATTTCATTCTTTAACATGTAGCTGTCCAGTTTTCTCAGCACCACTTATAGAAGAGGCTCTCTTTTTTCCATTGTGTATTCTTGCCTCCTTTCTCAAAAATAAGGTGACCAAATGTGCGAGGCTTTATCTCCGGGCTTTCTGTCCTGTTCCACTGATCTATATTTCTGTTTTTGTGCCAGTACCATACTGTCTTGATTACTGTAGCTTTGTAGTATAGTATGAAGTCTGGGAGCCTGATTCCTCCAGCTCGTTTTTCTTTCTCAACATTGCTTTGGCTATTCAGGGTCTTTTGTGTTTCCATACAAATTGTGAAAATTTTTGTTCTAGTTCTGTGAAAAATGCCATTGCTAGCTTGATGGGAATTGCACTGAATCTGTAGATTGCTTTGGGTCGTATAGTCATTTTCACAATGTTGATTCTTCCAATCCAAGAACATGGTATTCCTCTCCATCTATTTGAATCATCTTTCATTTCTTTCATCAGTGTCTTACACTTTTCTGCATACAGGTCTTTTGTCTCCTTAGGTAGGTTTATTCCTAGGTATTTTATTCTTTTTGTTGCCATGGTAAATGGGAGTGTTTCCTTCATTTCTCTTTCAGATTTTTCATCATTAGTGTATAGGAATGCAAGAGATTTCTGTGCATTAATTTTGTATCCTGCAACTTTACCAAATTCATTGATTAGCTCTAGTAGTTTTCTGGTAGCATCTTTAGGATTCTCTATGTAAAGTAGCATGTCATCTGCAAACAGTGACAGCTTTACTTCTTTTCCAATTTGGATTCCTTTTATTTCTTTTTCTCCTCTGATTGCTGCGGCTAAAACTTCCAAAACTATGTTGAATAATAGTGGTGAGAGTGGACAACCTTGTCTTGTTCCTGATCTTAGAGGAAAGGGTTTCAGTTTCTCACCATTGAGAACGATGTTAGCTATGGGTTTGTCATACATGGCCTTTATTATACTGAGGTAAGTTCCCTCTATGCCTAGTTTCTGGATGCTTTTTATCATAAATGGGTGTTGAATTTTGTCAAAAGCTTTTTCTGCATCTCTTGAGATGATCATATTGTTTTACTCCTTCAATTTGTTAATATGGTTTATCACAATGATTGATTTGCGTATATTAAAGAATCCTTGCATCCTGGGATAAACCCCACTTGATCGTGGTGTATGATCCTTTTAATGTGCTGCTGGATTCTGTTTGCTAGTATTTTGTTGAGGATTTTTTCATCTCTGTTCATCAATGATATTGGCCTGTAGTTTTCTATCAATGTGACATATTTGTCTGGTTTTGGTATCAGGGTGATGGTGGCCTTGTAGAATGAGTTTGGAAGTGTTGCTCCATCTGCTACATTTTGGGAGAGCTTGACAAGTAGACGTGTTAGCTCTTCTCTAAATGTTTGATAGAATTTGCCTGTGAAGCCATCTGGTCCTGGGCTTTTGTTTCTTGGAAGATTTTTAATCACAGTCTCAATTTCAGCACTTGTGATTGGTCTGTTTATATTTTCTATTCCTTCCTGGTTCGGTCTCGGAAGGTTATGCTTTTCTAATAATTTGTCCATTTCTTCCAGGTTGTCCATTTTATTGGCATAGAGTTGCTTGTAGTCATCTCTCACGATCCTTTGTATTTCTGCAGTGTCAGTTGTTACTTCTTCTTCATTTCTAACTGTTGATTTGCATCTTCTCCCTTTTTTTCCTGATGAGTCTGACTAATGGTTTATCAATTCGGCTTCTCTTCTCAAAGAACCGGCTTTTAGTTTTATTGATCTTTGCTACTGTTTCCTTCATTTCTTTTTTGTTTATTTCTGATGTGATCTTAATGATTTCTTTCCTTTTGCTAACTTTGGGTCTTTTTTGTTTTTCTTTCTCTAATTGCTTTAGGTGTAAGCTTAGGTTGTTTATTTGAGATTTTTCCTGTTTCTTGAGGTAGGATTGTATTGCTATAAACTTCCCTCTTAGAACTGCAGTTGCTGCATCCCATAGGTTTTGGGTCATCATGTTTTCATTTCACATAACTGATGTGTCTTAGATGCTTAACATGAAAACAAATATTCTAAAATCAGCAGTGTCCTTTTGCTTTTTGTATCACTTCTATATTATATCATTATTTAAACAATACTGTAGCCAATTAATGTGCATAGGGAAAAATCAATCGACCATAAAGAAAGCTTAAGTTTTTCTATTATTTAATATCCTTTCGTAGAAGGCAACTTGACAACTGTTTTCTCTCAAGAAAATGACTTCCTAGGGGTTCTCCCAGAATCAAACCCAGTCATAAACATTCCAGTTCAAATAGTTAATATGAGAAATGGAAGAAACGCCAATAGGAAAGTGAGATAGGGAAGAGAAGGCAAGCATTAAATACTGTGTTATAGCCAGGTAAGAGTGTGGAAAAGTGGAGGTAATCCACAGAGAAACTCTGGGAAACACAAGCTTCCAACTTGAAGGGCCAGGGAGCTGGGGCATTTAGATACCCACTCCCATCAGTCCTTGGTTGAGGACTGCTGCTGGGAAGCTATTAATTCCCCTCACTTCCTTCCTGCCATCTACACAGACAGAGCAGACTTCAACAGCTTCAGAAGTTCCTGGGCTGGAAAATGCCAAATAATGGCAATTGAAAGTTTGCCACATGCACAAAATGGTAGGGTCTAAGAAATATAGGGGGGACATTGAACAAATTGCCAATAGCAGGCAACCGGCAAATGCAAATTCAGAGGGCTTCACAAGTCATCTTAGCAATTAGAATAGATAATAAGAAACCTCTCTCAACAAGAGCCTGAGATGCACTATTCTTATCATTTGAATAATGAGTGCTGGTTTCCATTTATTAAACAGTTCTTATGTGCCAGGTACTGTACCAATGGCCCAACGTCCATGATCTCATTTAATGCCCACAACAATCTTATTAGTACATCACCAGTTTATAGAGGAGGAAGCTGGACTCAGAGGCATTAAGTAATTTACTGAAGTAACAGACACCAGCCCAGGTCTCTCAGTTGCCAAAATATTTTCTCTTTCTGCCTCCCACTGTTTTCAGCGTCCCTAGATGGACAGATATATTTTCTTTAGCTTGAGTATGTCATTAGCTCTGGAAATTCTATCTAAAAAACGTCACAGTCCGCCCCTTTCAGAGAAAGACCTGTGTCTTCATATCTTGGAAATTCCAGCCTGTGTACCAAACATGGAGAGACTTCCCACCTGGTGCCCCTGTCATCTCTGCCACGTGGACTTTTACGAGAGGCTCTCATTTGGTGCTCTGCACCTGCCCCATGGTGGTTAGCACTTTCAAAGAGCTGCAGGCTCCAGGAATCACAAAACCATCTCTGCTTCTATGTCCTTTCCCACCTGATTTCCATTTGCTCTGCCTGGTCATGATGGGAAGTTTCTTTTTTTTGTAGCATCATTCCAGTCTGACTTTTCTTTCACCTCTTCACATTCCACATTCCATCAAGTGGCAATTTTATTCTACGATCACCAGTTAGAACTTTAAAATAGATTTTCAAAGAATATCTGACTGTTAGAACTTCAAATAGCTCAAATATAACCATTTTCTTCAATAAACCTAAATTCTAATCTCTTTTAAATAGTATTTTGAGCAAAATAATAATTCATGCTCACTTGTATTAGTCCCTTTTCACTCCTGAGTCTCCAAGTCATTCTTAAAACCTTCAAACTTTAAGTCCTCTAATGCTATCACAGCACACTTTTAATTACTGGTATCAAAAGAAAGGGACTATCATAGGGGAAAAGCCTTCTATGTTATTTTACCAGCTTAATTTCTACACAAAAGCTTTCAAGTAATCAACAAAAAGAAGAAATGCGAATCCAAATAAGCCACAAACTAGGAAGACAGTCCAAGAATGAACAATGAAGGTCAAATCCAAGTACAACAAACCCCATGGAGAATACTGATGTTTTGCTGCAGTGACATTTCATGGTTAATTGGTGGTTTGTTAAAGATTACATTTCCAAGATCAAAAAGAATAATGATAAAACACACTCAGACATGGAAAGCAAGGGCTCTATAAACAGTAGCTGTTTGGAAATTATAAATGGTACTAAATGACTAATGAGGAAGATAGAGAGCTTACCAATTCTCAGGGAATTTTGTAACTTTCAAACCACAGACTGTTGTGGGCAGGATTTGATCAAAGGTCTCTAGAGTACACTTTCATCCTCATGAGGTTGGGGTCAGGAAGAGGAGAAGGTAAAGAGGACCAGGAACTATAAGGCTGTGACTTGGAAAGGCCTTTTGCAGTCATCTACTTCCAGCATCCTGCCCCAGAATTCCTCAAATTCCATGTTTTCCCATAAGCTGTTATTTCCATCCAGGTGTTACATGTACCAGACCCCTTTTCTACAGCAATGGCCCTTTCAGGTCTTGAGGGAATTTAAAATCATACAAAGAAAAATCTGCCTTGCAGAATCTTAGGAGATTTCACTGATTTCACATTGCTCTTAATGGAACGAAGGCATGGCATCATCTGCCTAGCCTCATATAAAAAAGGAGGAAAAAACCAAAAAACATTCATTGCCCCATTGAATCTGGTGCCCTACATAGTCCCATGTGTGACACTGGTCCCACACAGAAAAATTTGAGCTTACTGTCCACGCTGGTGCTCAGTTAAACCCACCCTATACACAGTCACCTAAGTGGCTTTTCTAGGACACAGTCTGATGGAGGCACTCCTCTGCCTTCACCTTCAATGAATCCCCATTGCTTACAGAACAAAGTCTAAATGACAGAGCCATGGCTCTCGTTCCAGCCATATCTCCTATCAACCCCCTTTCTCAGAGTTCATGCCCCAGCCATGCTGAAGAACATACAATATTCTCTTTATCTTAAGGATTTTGTACAGAGTGGTCCCTCTGCCTGAAACTTCCTTCCTTCCTTCCATCTTTGCCTGGGAAGGTCCTGGAAAATTGCTACTCACCCTGCTCATCTCCACTATCACTTCGTTCAAGAAGTCCCTCTGGGTCTCCCATTCCCGACCACCACAACTGGACTTAGTTAAATTTACCCTCCTGTTTACACCCACAAACACCTACTTCCTCTATCAAATGACTTATTTCCGATGTTGTAATTACCTATTTCTTTATCAGTCTCTCTGACTGAACTATACACTCCTTAAAGACCGAGAAGTTGTTTCCTTCACTATCGTATCACAAAACCTAACAGACTAACTGACACATGATAGGAACTCAGTAAATACGTGTTGGATGAATAAATGAATGAATGAACGAATGAACAACACACTAACCAGCTGTATGAGCTCAATCTCTAGTCCATCCCTCTGTCTCTTACCTGCAACCTAAAACAATCCCAGTACTTCTGGTTGTCTTCCTTGGTCCTGGAACATTTGTGAACTTGCAACAACATCATTCCCATCCCAGACAACGCCACTTCCAATAATTTGTTGTCCTTATCTATAGTAACACCAGTTACCTAAATTTGGCCCATCTACTCCAACCACATCCCAAATCCTCTGAGCCAGGTGCAGCAGCTTCCTTTCACAATGCTAGGACCCACCACAAAACAGATGATAATCCCTTTGGACATTTCAAGGAGCAGCACCAAGGGAACAGTACCGGGGAAATGCCACTGACAGCTCAGAAGATCCATGGCATTTCTAGGGCCTCGGCACTGCTCTCGCTCTGGGAATGAAGGTCCAAAAAGCACATCGGAGAATGTTCGTAATTGTAAACAAGCTCCACCTTTGAAACACAATCTAGATAGAACCAAATATACAAGCCTGCACAATGGATGAAGCCAAGGTCTCCTCCATGATTGCCCTTCTGACAACCTTATAGTCTCCTCAACCATAAAAGGTGAACTTCAAACTCACGACCTTGCCTTGTCACCAGAAACATCCAAGCTTGGATCAGTCTTTCCAAGACCAGATATTTGTTCTGTGAGCTACTAGAGACTTGTCACATACACAGAAGTATAAGAGGATTATTTCTATCTACCTGGTGACCTGGAGTCTTTCACATTGCTCCTGTTAAAACTCTAAGAACACCAAAACTTTACCTACAAAGGGTTCTAGCTATGACACTCCCAATTTTCACAAACCTCCTCATCTCTTGTGAGTCACATTCAGCCAATTCCAGGAATGGAAAACATGGTTGTGAGGATGAAACTGACTTTGGGGCTCCCCTTGGATATGGTCTTCCAGACTTACCAAAAGGCCATTAAGAGGAAGGTTTACCCCACCTCAGGGAAACCCGAGGCAGTACTTGCAGTCAAGGGCTGGCCATGGCTTCTGAGCTACATCCAAAAAGAATTTCATACTGTACCTGGATCTGCTGAAGCCATTTCTGACTGTCCGAGAGCCAGCATGTACCGTTCCTGAACTGCCTCCATTGTGGATCATCAGTAGGGCTGTCAGATTTACTAAATAAAAATACAGGATACCCAGTTAAACTTGAACTTCACATGAATAGTAAGTCATCACTTTTAGTATAAGTAGATCCTATGTAGTATTTGGGGCATACTTATCTTAAAAATGTACTCATTGCTTTTCTGACATTCATATTTAACTGAACAGCTTATATTTTACCTGTCAACCCTACTCATCAGAAATGATGGAGGCTTATAGAGATCCAAGAGATGCCTCAGAGCATCCTCAGCTTTTATTTCTATGTCCTGGACAGTGAGCACGAGCTTCCCACTCCCATTAATTGCCTGTAATGGCATATATTCTCAATTTTAGAGTCTTTTCTACTTGTCATTGTAATTATCTTCCTTATTTTAAAGAGATGTATATTTTTTTCCAAACTTAATAGCTCATCCAAAAGTATTTGGAAGTTCATTCGACAAGGGAAAAACAACATGATTCTGACAAGCGAAGGAAGCCGCCTGGTGCTTAGTAAAGAAGTATTAGGGAGATTGAAAAAGCCAAACATAATAAGCAAATCTCTCCAAGGGTATTTTCAGAGCTTGATACCCTCCCACACCCTGAAAATATTATTACATCAAGAATGTAGAACCTGCTAACCAAATGAAAGGCTCCCATATGATTCTATCAAACTGAGGATGCTTCTTTACTAAGCAGTGAGCACACGTGCTGCCCCAGGGACCTTGGCAGTTGCAACACAGAGCTCTTTCCTTTGGGATGGAAACAGCAAGTTTTCCTGTGGTCTTCACACTGGCCCCAAAAATACTACACTCCCAATACTTGTCAACTTTAAGTATGTTTCTGCATATCTTCATTTTTCTGTTACTATTTGGACTACATCCTAGCCTTGACATTACATAAATTGCATTCAAGAAGCTATTTTTAAAAGTTGGTAGGAAATCTTAAATCTATGGCTTGCAGTCCCTGGCTTACTTTCATCCAGGTGCATAAGGGTTTTCAAAAGGAGTCAGGTTAGTTACCCCGTATCACAGTCCCACGCTTGTGTCACAGATATGAAAATGGAACATGATATTTAAGGTTTTACTTGCCAAATCATCCAGCTTCCCAGACAGAGGCAATAGAGCAAAATGATTACAGAGGCATGGATTTTGATTTGCTCCAGTGTCTTGGGAAAGTCACTTGGCCTCTGTATTTATTTGTACTTATCTGCACTTATCTGTCACTTGGGGGTTATCATTGTACCTAGTCCATGGGTATGTTGTACAAATTAACTGTAACGTAGTTAGAAGAAACCGACACAGAGTAAGCACTCCACAGACATTGGCTATTAGCTATTGGAAATATTTCTCCATGAAACACATGACTTTATCAGTGGATGACCCGGTGGGAGACAGTGAATCACAGAATCACAGCATGTTGAAAGTGACCTAGTTCACACTCTTATGTGAAAAAAAGAAAAGTGTGCATGGGTAGAAAATGTCTGAAACTTTACATAACAAATAGTACATCATGTTAACTTTGAGGATTAGAATAAATCAGGAAAGTAGGAAAGCAAAACTTGAGTGTAATTCAATTTCTCTATCATTTGTGTTTCTACACAGAGACTCTGAATACACTGGAAGTGCAATTTTTTTAATGTGGCGGGATAAAGGTTTTCAAGTTTTCCTGATCCATCCGTATTATTATTTCAGAATTGCTGGCATTTCTTGCCATCTTCAGATCTACACCCATTTGAGTCAGTGGGCCCTTCTGGATGGAGGAGATAATAGAGCAGAACTGAAGTGAGAGAAAAGGAGAGACAAGATTTTCTCTTTTATCTTCAAAGAGGAAAGGTCTTTGGAATGGGAACAACTCACAACCAAACTTTGGGGAAAGGATGTGATGGAAAATGAGACAAACATCCTACCCCTGTGATGAGAAGGATTCCCTGGGCTGGATGGAGGGAGGTCACAGGTGGATGGACAAGGAAACCAACTAGGGAGAAACACACACAAGTGCAGAGCAAACACCCCGAGGCCACTCAGCCTGACTCCATGCAAACATGTGTCCAGCAGACAGCCCTTCACCTGTGGCTCCCCAGCAAGACAGGTACCTCGGGGGTGCCAACTCATTCTGAGTCCATTATGCCTGGCCATTCATAAACCGCTGTCTAACTTGTGAGGAATAAATTCTAAATGTTTATGAGGAAGTTGGGGAAGGAGATTGAAAGGTTACTTAAATGGAAAAAAAAGAAGTTCAGGAAGGCAGGATGGTAGAGAGACAAGAAAAAGACCTTAAAAGATAGAAAGGATTTGCCAAAGAAGAGAAAGAAAAAGAAATGATTCCGAATGGGTTAACCTGCAGCTAGGAAGTTAAGGAAGATTATTGATGGGTGAAGACTATGGAATAAAGTGAATAAAATTTCTCAGAAGTTGCTGAGACTATGGTAAGAAGCATGATTATCAAATTATGAATTGTCTGCAGTAGCATTCTAGGGGGACACTAGGAAGGGGAAGCAAATGTTCATGAGATGACAGTGGCAGGTGGAAAGTTGTTTCAGGGGAAGATCAGTCTTGCAGAGTGTGTATCAGAGGAGGGCAAGTGTGAGCAAGCAAGGAAATACTAAGTGTATACGATTCCTTCACTGAGTGCACCCAGCCCCGTGGTCAGCCTTGAGAACAAGCAGGACTTCAGGTACTGGAGCTACATTTCAGTCATCAAGACTTGAGAAGACACCCTTAACTCAGGTCTTCTCTTCAAACTCCATCTTTCCTTCTTGACCTTCAATTGGCCTCTTCCCTTACCCTCAAGCTGTGGACTGAGGCCACAGAGCAAGATGGGTCACTAGTGTCCTCCATCACCTGGTGACTGTGGTTCACATCAGTGGAGTACCAAAGGCAATAACCAAGTAACAGACACAAGAGTGTATGAAGAAGAAGAGATTCTGATAAGGCTTTCTGTGACAGTGTGGGACGAGTTGGCTGTATATGCCTGCTATCACCTGAATGATGAGCAACCTTAGGGGAGAAGTGCTCAGAAGGCAGAGCCTGGCTCTCTACAGGCTCTGCGTCCCCACAGCCCACACCAAGACCTCAGTTGCAGCTTCGGCCCCCAAACTCTCTCCCTCTGCCTACTCACAGTTTTTGAAGTCTTCTTTCCTCCACATTTCTCTTGAGTGTTGGAGGAGGAAGATGAGCTTCAGGCCAGCTCAGACTCCCCTGGGATCCCAGCTGGATGCCTATCATTAACCTCCCACATTCTAGGAAGCTCCTAAGATCTCCACACTTGGGGGAGTTTTCATTTCATCAGTGCTTCAAATTGCTGGCTGGAGATGGCCTGTTGAAAGGTGGCTAAAAGCAAGTAGGAACCGTTGGGCAGCCTGGCCCTTCTCGACTGTCAGACATCTTTAGGAATATTCTAGGAAACATTGCTTGTTTTAGAGAAGGGAGGGAAACAATCCAATTGTCCAATAATGCTTGAATGGAAAATAAATGATGCTATACGAATGTGACGAAATAATACCAAACAGTCAAAAATCAAAGACCTAGATCTATATGGACTGATGTCACTAAATCTTGAAAACATAATATTGTTTGAACGAAAATAAGATAAAGAATCTTAGATTATGATAACAGGTATGTAAGTATTTAAATATTTAAATCAATTCAACATATTGCTTCTATATATATAGATGCAAGAAAATAAATTTTATCCAGTGAACACATTATTTACATTTAATATGTTCATTTATCTAGGAAACTCAAAAGAACCCACAGATAAACTAGCAGGAACTAATAAGACGGTTCAACAAAGCACACACATACAAGATCAATAAATTTTAAAAGTCAATCACGCTCCTCTATACTGGTGATAGCAAATTAGAAACTGTAAAAGAAAATAAGAAAAAAAGAAGATCTAAAAATTGTCACAAGAGCCATATAAATTACTTAGAACTAAGCATACATAAAAGTAAATAAAAGTGACAAACTGAGTACGACCACTTAAAGTGCGCCCAACCCAAGGATTAGAAAACGACTGTTCTTACTTTATGAGAACACGCCCTCTTCCTAAGTAGCAGGTCAGTACGTGAGAGTGAATCAAAGAAACACAGCATTTGAAAAATCAACTAGGCCAAGCCTCTCGATCGCACAGACAGAAGCTGAAGCCCAGACAGGTTGAGTTACTTGGTAAAGGGCCCAATGTCCTGACTCAAGGACTCACATTTTTCACTCATTCGTAAGACACAATCAAATTCAGTACCTTGGAAAGAGATGGGAAAAAAATGAAGAAATCAATTATATAGTTACTCATCTTTAAGTACAGAAATAGCCGTGACAAAATTACACGTATTGAGGGAAAATTGAAGTGCAGAGTTTAAAATGTCAATAATCCACAGGGAAACTGGAGACCATTTAAAATATTCATATTAAATCTCTCTAGAAAAGACATTAAAAGATCTCCAATCAAAATGTTCATTTTATAATAGATATGGTATGATACAACTTATAATAGATATGGTATGAACCTTTCCCTTTCACGGGAAAGCTTCGGCTGGGAAACAGGAATCGTTCTTGAAAATGGGTCCTGTGCTATTGCAGACACTGTGCTGAACTTAGGTCCACAGAATGCTCTGATGTCATCATTGAGGTCACAGAATCCTGCTGTGCGCCTGGCAACCTTGTAAACTGAACAGCCCTGGTGAGCACTAGGCAGTACTGCTGGTTCACTAAGTGGTACAAGTTTTTCAGCCATTTAGGAGACTTGACTATTTTTGTTTGTATTGAATCATTTCAACAGATTGCCCAAGAGGCAACAAGGGCCAACCTGTAGGGAAGAGGAGGAGTTGGACATCTCTTGAGGCATCTTCTAAGGGAGACTTCTAGTTGGTACCATGAAACGGCGACAAAAGAGGAAACATCTGGAAAATGAAGAGTCCCAGGAAACTGCCGAGAACGGAGGAGGTATGTGGGGGGAAACTTGCTGGGGCACATGGGTTTCTGCCAAACTAAACCTTCTCTAGGATGGGGGGGGACTGAGAACGTGTCACCTGTGAAGCAGGGAGCGAGAGACCTCGTCTCACTGATGCTGCCGTATCCATCCGGAGGGTCCCTGTGGTGTGAGATGGCACAGAACGGCCAGATGCCCCCTGGGAGATGGGAGGTCAGCTCCGCTGGTCTGGGGACTCTCTCCTGGGGCTGCCGGGCCTGGAGCTTTGTCGGACTCACAGCAGGCTGCATCCTGCTTGCACAGACCTAGAGGTGCAGCTTTTCTCAGTCCCCGATTTCTCTCTTATGCTCTTGGATCTTTCCCTGGGGTCATGAGGTGGGGGATGTGAAGGATGCAAGGATGCTGAGAGAGACCCATGAGTTGCTTGGCCTCTTTTACCAAAGTGGAAAGAGAAGCCCCATGAGTTGAAGGCCCTCTTGAAAAGTATAATGACAAGTGGAATGCAGTTCGAAATAAGATTGTTTGTCTAGGGATGGTGTCATATTGAAAGCAAGGAGGTTTTATTCCTTCAACAGGAAGAATTGCCCAAAGGAGATCAAGGGAAGGGAAGGGTTTTCCAGAGACTGAGACCCCATGGGCGGGGGTGAGAAATGTCCTCAGGGTCCTGCGGGGAGCTCTGAGAGCCACGGGCCACGGGGTGCCTGCGTGCATTAAATGTAGGCGAGTAGCTTGCCCTGGGCGGGGGTGGTCACCCCAGAGTTCCAGCTAGACGTCTCTGCCCCAGATTAGAGCCCAGTAGCTCCTACCAGGCCCAGGACACTGGAGACTGTAGGGTGGGCCCTGGCAATGGAGGTCTAGACAGCAGGTAGATTTCCAGGCAGTGGCTGGGACAGGCTGGGGAAGGCAATGACTGCCCCTGACCATTCAGAATATTTTTCTCTATGTTCCTGTGTGTGTGTGTGTGTGACTGTGTCTGTGTGTGTGTGTGTGTCGTAGTGCAGAGATGAGCAGGATGAATGGGGGTAGAGTGCTTATCAGATATAAAGTCTGCGAGGTAAAGTTCCTGTCACCCTGCCTGGACCTGGCTGACACTCGCTGTATGTAAGAGTGTATACAGAACTCTTGTTAGGGGTGTTTTATGAGACAGTAACTCATACACCCATGTGCACTCTGATACAGCAAAAATATCACACACCCCACATATAACTTCCTTAGTAAACCACACCCAGCACATGGAGGTATATACACGGATCCCTCCTGTACTACGTTCTCATACAACCCATCTGTACCACAATCCTGTCCTCCAACACCAAACGCTGGAGATGAGATATGTATATAGACACACACACTATATATATAGGACACACACACACACACTATATATATATATGTATCTGATCAACTCTCGCACAAACACAGCTAACTGCAGCCATCGCTAAATACCTCTATAAGAACCAGTCACGTGTCATACACACCACACTTATAACACATTCTTGAGTAATGCCAGACCCGCTTTGTACAAACCACAGTAAACCACAGTCTCAGTAACCCATGTCAGGGTTGCCAGAGAAAATATGGGCTATCCAGTTCAATTTGAATTCCAGATAAGCAACAAGTAATTTTTCAGTATCCGTATGTCCCAAATATTGTACGGGCCATACTTACACTAAAAGTAAGACCAAATACTGCATGGGAATACTTACACTAAAAAATTATTCTGGCTTTATCTGAAACTGAAATTTAACTGGGTGCCCTGTATTTTTCTTCGCTTAGTCTGGCAACCCTTATATACTTACCACCAGCTCAGGTATTATATATTTATTGTAGTTTTGTTTAGTCTGTGTCTTCCACTACTAGAATGTGCAGCATTACCAGAGACTACAACAATGCAAGAGTGCCAGATACACAGGAGTAGCTGCTTACTGAATCTTGGTGAATGAATGAATGAACACACACCATAAATACAAGCCACACCATGTAATGAGGAAACGTTACATGTCCCAGAATTCCAGACTTGTGAACAGAAACCATGCACACAAAGGCCACAGACACAGATAAGACACAGCTGCACCGTGCTCCCCATGCTAACCCCACACTTACCACAGACTTAACTGATACACATCACTCACTCTTCCCACATACTCACAGTCACCACCGAGGCCTACATTACCAACAAGACAGTGACAGAGTAAGTACTGATTGGAATTAAATCCTGGAGTATACACTGGGAACCACACTCTCAACTGTGTGTATTCACTGCACCTGACACGTGTCACACACTCAGTAAATATTTGTGGACAGAGGAATGATGAACCCACCCTGAGCCTTTCATTCCTCCCTCAGGAATCTCGAAGTCACAAGAGGATCCCCCTCACCTTGGATCCACTGTGGTGGCCAAAGGCTGCAGCCCAGGGGCAGGGGAGGTCTCCTCTGCCCCTAAACACTTCTCCTGTGCTTCTTCTCCGCGCAAGCTCATCTACGCCGGTAAGGGCGCGGGGCTCCTCAGGTGAGGGGGTGCTTGGCTGTGAGGCAGGAGGCACACAGATCCCAGGGAGGCTGAGAGGAAACCCAGGGTCATCAGAGGTGATGAGGGCTCTGTGGAGGAGCCTGGGCAGGATGGCTGAGGTGTTACGAGGGCGTGGATCCCAGCTGAGTCAGGGGTGGGTGGCGGGTGTGAATCCTGGTACTAACATGGTGGGGAAGTCAAGGAGCAGGGTCCGGAAAGGTCTGGACTTGAGGTGGAGGGAAGAGGGACCAGATTAAGCATCTTCAGAGGAAAATGTAGGGTTTCTCTTTGCCTTTGCTTCCAGAGAAGGACAGAGTTCTGCATCACAGACCTCCAGCCTGAGAGCAGCACCATCCAGCTCAGGTCCACACAGCTCACACACACATGCGCCCTCCAGGCACAGCCCTTCTCAGTGCCCACATGAACCCCAAGCACGTGATCCACAGTACTCTCCTCCTGCACCACCGCCCCATTCCACAAGGAATGCACCACCGGTATTCCCAAACTCACACTCCTCGTCATACACGCATCCATTCGCATCCCTCACATACCACAGTCCTCACCACTGTACTCCACACCCGTGTATACAGACACCGCTCCAGTATCCCCCAAAACGCAGAAAAAAGCCCACAGATGACACCAGATACACCACTGCCTCCTACGGCCATCAGACACCAAGCTCACGACATAGCTACGTCATGCAAATGTCCCTCTCTCGTCTACCACACCTGCTCCCTCAGGTTCTGGCATGGCCCATGCATGTTATTATGCTTTTAATTTCCTTTTTCAGGAATCCGGAGATCACATCGAGACACTGCCCAGCCTACCGCACCCCTAGCCCAGGTTCAGGAAGAAGGGGAGACCGCTCCCCCATCACACTGTGTCTCCTCCTCACCCTCTTCACCCTGTAAGAACGATCTGCACACAGACAAAGAGGAAAGGGGCATGAAAATATACTACATGCAGGTACAAGTGAACAAGGGTGTAGCTGTCTCCTGGAAGACAAACAAACCCTTGGAGTTGCCTGAAAAGCAGCTGAGGATAGAAGTGACCCTTCCTGAGGATGCGTGCACAGTAGACACTTACCCCTCTGATGTGTCCACCGAAAACCTCCTGTCTGACCGTGAGCCCACTGGGGAGGAGAAAGAGTATGAGGAAAGGGCAGAGCCAGGCAGCCCATCAGGGTCACCTGCCGTCGAGGAGACACCCAGGGCCAAGACACCGGACTGGATGGTGACCATGGAGACTGGCTTCAGGTGCATGGCCTGCTGCCGGGTCTTCCCCACCTTGGAGGTCCTCCAGCAGCACGTGAAGGGCGGCGTCCTGGAGGGCTTCAGCTGCAGTATCTTTCATCTCAACATGGCCCAGTGGATGGGCAATGTGGAATCCGAAATCACCCCGAGGAGGAGGACAAGGAGGACGAGGAGGACGAGGAGGAGGAGGAAGAGAAGCAAGAAGGCCCCAGCCCAAAGAGACCCCGTAGGCAGGCTCTTTCCTCTCTTTTGATTTCCACACAGCAACTGAGATTCATGGGACAGAAGATCCTGGAGACGGTGTGGCCTTGGAAGAGGTAAGGCTTGAGGCTGGCAGTCTTCTGAGCCTATGTCACGAGGGCCCAGAGGTGTCTAAGGGAAGGAGCCGCACACATGTGCTGGTTTACCTAATGGCTCTGAAGTTGCATCAACTTGGGACACACCCAGCACTTCCAAAGGAATTGAGCTCTGTTGACTTCAACAAGAATGTGGAGCCTTTTCCTAGGAGTTTTCTCAGGGTCTGCACGATGGACCTCAACTCTTAGAGGACGTACTGCCAGCAGCTCCTTCTCGGCAGAGAGAGCCAGGAGTGGTCTCAAGAGAGGACAGGGGCCCTTGCAGGACCAGAACTTTGAGGTCTGAGAGCCTTGGGCCTGAGCCGAGATCTCACCCTGACCATTGGACCGAGCCTTCTGTGACAAAGGGGAATATGAAAGAGAGTCACGTGGAAATGAGGTCCCCCGAGATATGGAAATGTTCCAGAACCTTCGTTGCGTGGTAGTTGATCTGGAGCCAAGCTCACTGTGGTGTGTGTGGCTCTGAGCATTAAGGCAATGCTGGAGGGTAACCCTGACCAGCAGAGCTTGGAGTGCTTCTTGTCTCTTCCTGTTCTACCTCAGTTGTTTTATCCCTTCCAGGGAGAAGAAAGCACCCTCGGGATAGTTGGTAGTAAACCAGGGTATATCCTCCCTCAAGGGGACCCGGCCTGCCCTTCATTCAAGATGCTCTGGAAATGGGAACTGACTCATGTTATCGAATTGGCTGAGGGAGCACAACTCCCATGTTGATTCCGGTCAGACATGTTCATCAGACCTAGAGCTTTTCTCCTGATTCAAATCAAGTAGGGTATTAGTAGACTTCCCATTTATTTCAGCCCTAGAGACAGCACATGAGCAAATATAAAAAATCTCTGTGTATCAAAGCATTCTAATGAGCCCTTTCATTTTGCTGTTCATTGTGAAAAACACACTCACTTTATCTCTGCCAATGAAGTGTTTCCACTTGACCCATGATGCCCCATGATCCCATTAGCCTTACTGAATTTAGGGAGCCCATTATGATGACATAATTTCCCTCTCATTCCTGGCCTGCAGAGAAGAGCAGCTATAGAGCATTCCAAGACTGCTAACGCTCCCCTCACCAATACGTTTCTTAAACCTCTGGCAAAGCAAGTGTCCTCTGAGCCCTCCCAGGGCACATAGGGGGTTTGGGTGAGCAGATCTTATGTGATAAATCCACTCCAGTGGTTTGACATTCCTATGCCTTTGTAAACCTTCTACAGTGGTGGTTCTCAGCTGGGGACACTTTTGGTCCCCCCTCCCAGGAAATATGTGGCAGTGTCTTGAGACTTTTTTTTTTTTTTTTTTTGTGGTACGCGGGCCTCTCACTGTTGTGGCCTCTCCTGTTGTGGAGCACAAGCTCCACACAGGCTCCGCACAGTCTCAGTGGCCATGGCTCACGGGCCTAGCTGCTCCACGGCATGTGGGATCTTCCCGGGCCCTGGCACGGACCCATGTCCCCTGCATCGGCAGGCGGACTCTCAACCACTGTGCCACCAGGGATGCCCCTTGAGACTTTTTTCTTTAAGGAGCTGTGTTATGAATGAGCCCCACGTGGCTGGTGCACATGGATGTATCAAGGCACTTTTTTTTTTTTTTTGGTATGCGGGCCTCTCACTGTTGTGGTCTCTCCCGTTGCGGAGCACAGGCTCCAGACGCGCAGGCTCAGCGGCCATGGCTCACGGGCCCAGCTGCCCCGCGGCATGTGGGATCTTCCCGGACCGGGGCACAAACCCGTGTCCCCTGCATCGGCAGGCGGACTCTCCATCACTGCGCCACCAGGGAAGCCCTCAAGGCACTTTTGATTGTTACAACTAGGGTGGCAGGGAAGAGTATGTGCCACTGGCCCATCTTACATTGCACAGGACAGCTCCCAACAACAAAGAGCTATCCAGTTCAAAATGTCAGTCATGCCAACGCCAAGAAATTTTGCTACAACATACTTAGAAAGTCCTGGCATTTTGACTTTAGCATACGCTAACTTTGGGTACAGGTTTCAGTCATTTGAGCAAACTGTTGAAGGCATTCCCAGGTAGCCAAGCTAACACGCTGAGTCTGGAATGGGTGTTGAATGCACTCGTATCAACAAATCCAGCCTAACCCAATATTACATTACTCCCACCTGCTTCAATACCTACAAAATCCACACACATTATTTCTCAGGTTTCTATTGATATAAATTATAAAATTCCTTATTTTAGCAGATAGTGTCTCCTCATGGTCATCCTTTATACCCGGTGGGTATCCACCCCTTCCCTGCTCCCGTCCCCATTTCAAGGACTCTAGTCTGATTACTAGGTCTGGAAAAACGAGAGGTAGTGGAGGCAAGTCTTGAGGATCCACAGACCCCTGCAAGGAAACTATCTCAGAGTAGAGGCAGACTTCCTTCTAATAGCACAGCAGGCTCAACTAAGAGGTCACAGGTCAGAGGTCACAGGCCTCAGCTTTGTTGGAATCTGCCCATATATTTCCACCTCAAATTTCCAGGATTCTACTCCTTCCCACTGATGCCCTAGGACATAAGAGAATCTACAAGGTTGTGAATCAATGTGTTGTCATTCAGCCACTGACTGAATTTGACTTTGGATCCCCTTAAAAAAATAAATAAATAGAAAGGAAGCAAAGAAAGATAGAAATGCTGATTATAACAAGTCCCCCAAAGTGTTGCTATGTAGCCAAGCCCAAAGCTAAGACAGAAAATCCCCAACGCTAAAAATAGATTTCGAGCTCAAGCTATCAACTGGGAGTTGAAACTGAAGGCCCTACAAAGGCCAATGGAACCGGATACAAAGCTAAAGATTTAGTCTTTAGCATAGGTGGGAGTCAAGGTTAGAGGAAGCCATGCACTGGGAGTGAGTTGTGAACTACTCAACACTAAGAATGGAAGAGCAGCTCTTTCATTGAATGTGAAGAAAGAAACAGGTAGTCCCTAGTTGCTACCACTGTCTTTGAACCAAACTAAAGAACAAGGTCAACCAGAAGGGCAGATATGAGAATCAAAAAGGAAACCTCTCTGGAATCCTCACTGAACCAAGTCTAAGTTCTGCTCTACTTGTGGTCTTTCACTTACAGAGACAAACCTTTTGGGCTTACAACAGGGATCAACAGACTTTTTCTCTCAAGGGCCAGAAAGTAAATATTTTAGGTTTTGTGGGCCATCAGTGCTCGTCACAACCACTGAACACTGTCAGCACAATGGGAAACACTCAAAGATGGTAAATAAATGGATGGGCCAATAAAGAGCTTTTATGTTCCAATAAAGCTTTAAAGGCAATGAGCCAGGTTGGGCTCACAGGAGGTAGTTTTCCAGCCCTTGACTTAACTCACTAAACTACAAATTACCTTGAGAGTTGGTGGTTTGATAGCTACCAAACCAAACCAAACAAGAAAGCCCTAGGATTTCTGACATCTAATGCAATGCAATTTGAGGTAGCATGGACTTCACATACACATGTGAAGGTGTGGTCTAGGAAACCAATCTTGGAAACCTGCCTCTCACATTAAATACATCTTTTGCTGAGTAAAGCCCTTTAACCAAGTAAGTGTTAAACATCAGTGAAATGACTAAGAAGTAGGAAATGGTATGCAAACCTCCTCCTTAACAACTTGTTCCCATCAGTCGAGGTTTCTTCCCTATGCACATTTTTCCTTAGGGAATCGTTGATAAATTTTACCTCTAAAACTTACCTATTTCCACTCTCTATCTTCAGGATTTGCCCAATCACTGTTACTTTGTAAACAATTTAAAAAAGTTTTTTGGGGGGTAAATTCCTTTTTTCCCACAGCTAATGGTTCTCTGTGTCATAGTGTCTGGAACGACCCAGCTACTTCTCCAGTCAGACCAAGCACTTGAAAGGACAAGCCGGTACCCCGAGCTATCCATCCATTCACCCAGTAAGGAAGCCTGATGAGGAGAACTAGGATGTGTAAATTTCTACTGTTGGAATTAAAACAGAATATTCTGGGCTGCATGGATTTATCCTAAACTTCAAATGCATTAATTATAAATATACCGTTACACTGACTACTATTCTGTATCTTTGAATAACCATATACAATTTTTCTTTTTATAACTGATTTCTAGAGGTCTATTCCTTAATTTTGGCCATATATATGTATACCTCATGATGATAGGATTTCTCACTGTGAGGGATTAATATGTTCTTAGTAATTTTTAATATTATATTTTACATTATTTTACTACCTATGTTACTATAAAAATAACAGTATTTTACTGGAAAATTGATGCTCAATGAAAAATTTAAAATATGGAAGTTACATGTGGAAAAAATCCCTGAAAATCTTGCCACTGTTTACATAAGGGTGAATATCCCTTTACAGATGACAGGATGCATTAACACACACACATACGTGTTTGATTAAGGTATGTGATGTACCTACCTAAAATACATTAAACTGTTACATGCTTCTGTCATTAAGTTTAAGCCATCATTTTAACAGACCTGTTATTACGTAACTATCTTAAAATATAAAGACATTCCTATTGAATATTTCACTTTTACAAAATTTAGTAACATTGACATGCTACTCACCTTTTCTATTTGAATTTCCTAATTATAAGGTCCTATTCTGTGATTTCTATATCAAAGGGACGCACGTTCTATGTTTTGATATGTACTCAGCAACTTCACTTTGAAAATCAATTTTTCAATCCACCGCTAGGAAAAAGTGTGCAAGTCAGTCGTTGAATAAATATGTTTGATGAAATTACCAAATTTCAACAAATAATTTTTTTCTTTTTATCTCAGGCCAGAGAGTAGTAAGGAGATAGAGAACTTGACAAAAGTAATCTACTTCAAACAGCCTCTTTTCTCTACTTAAGAAGTCTTGATGAAAGTAATGCTAAAACCCTTGGGAGACAATCACATCAAAACCTAGATGGAAATGTGGTGAATAAGAAACCAACGATCGGTTCATTTACTAAGAAATGTTTGTCCTCTGTCACTGTCATTAGTAACTCTTTCTGACACTTAAACCTCTGCCTTGACATTCTTGAAAAAAGGGTCAACAGTATGTTTTCTGTATTGCAAGATGAACAATCCATTTTCAGTAAGTCTATGCTGTCACAAAAGATAACTACATTTGTACTGTATAAGATTCACAGAATATTAGATAGACAAAGTCCAAGATAAGATCCAACTTGAAGCGAGGCTGGGGGGAGACAAATGGAGCTCATCGTAACAGGAGGATGCCACATTAATATTACAAATTGCAATACTGAGTGGTTTTCTAACACTTCAAATTTTTGTCTCCCTGAATTACTTTTAAGGCCAGATTTAGGTTAACTGCTCTGAATACAAATTTTTATGAAATTTTGGAGGGGATTGCAACATAATTTTCAAAAAGTTTTTCCTCATTCATTAACTGAACAAATATCGAGCACCTACAAAGTAGCTGACAATGTTCAGACTGTAGATTCAGAACAAACGTCGCTGCATTCGTGGAATTTACGTTGTAATGGGCATACATTTTGGCATGTTCATCATACTTTTGTACAAGGCCTGCTAAAACTCACACTAAGGCTTCTCCCCTAATATTTAATAGAGGTCAAGGTTCAAACTTACTACACCATTTACCAGAGTTCTCTGCCGTGTGGCCTCCTGACTACTGGGACATGTTGAGCTATGGCTGAAACACCGACTTTAATGAAAGAAATGATTTTTTTTTCTTTTGAGCTTGATGACTGGAAGAATTCACATGACACCTGAGTTGTTTTTGTTTTTGTTTTAATCATTTTATGGAACTTTCTTCGTGTGTGGGCTCTCTGATGGTCTTACCACTCCTATCACTTTTATAGGATTTATCAGCAGCATGGATTCTGTGATGAACTGTTAGACTGCAGCGCCAACTGAAGCTCTTACCACAGGTCTCACACTTGTAAGGCTTCTCCCCTGTGTGCACTCTTTGATGAGACTGTAGCTGTGAAGGCCGACTGAAGACCTTACTGCATCTGTCACATCTGTACGGCTTCTCTCCAGTGTGGACGCTTTGATGAAGCTGAAGACTTGAGGCCTGAATGAAGTGCTTCCCACACTCCCCACACTTATATGGTTTCTCTCCTGTGTGGACCCTCTGATGCATGTCGGGGTTCAGGCTCCACTTGAAGCCCTTCCCACACTCCTCACATTTGTATGGCTTTTCTCCAGTGTGGACTTTTTGATGGGCTTGAAGGTGTGAACTCCGACCAAAGCTCTTCCCACACTCTTCACATTTGAATGGTTTTTCTCTGCTGTGGACTCTCTCATGGGCCAGAAGATTTGAGGCCTGCCTGAAGACTTTCCCACACTCCTCACAATTATACGGTTTCTCTCCGGTGTGGATTCTGCAATGAATTTTAAGATCTGCTCTACGACTGAATCCCTTCCCACACTCTTCACATTTGTATGGTTTCTCACCGGTATGGATCAGCTGGTGGATCTGAAGTCGTGAACTCTGATTGAAGCCCTGCCCACACTCCTCACACTTGTAAGGTTTCTCTACACTGTGGGCCTGCTGATGGATTTGAAGATATGAACTCTGACGGAAGCCCTTCCCACATACCTCACATTTATAGGGCTTCTCCCCTGTGTGGACAACCAGATGAACTTGATAATGGGAGTTCCTCCTGAAGCTCTTCCCACACTCCTTACAGTTGTATGGTTTCTCTCCTGTATGGACTCTTTGATGTGCCTGAAGGTTTGAACTCAGAGTAAAGCCTTTACCACACACATTACGTATGTATGATTTCTCTCCAGTGTGGACTCCCTGATGGGCCTGAAGACTTGAAGGCCGACTAAAGCCTTTCCCACATTCCTCACATTTGTAGGGTTTTTCTCCTGTGTGGACCCTCTGATGAATGTATAGATTTGAGCTACAAATGAAGCCCTTCCCACACTCCTCACATTTGTACGGTTTCTCTCCCGTATGGACTCTCTGATGGGACTGAAGGTGTGAATTCCGACTGAAGCTCTTATCACATGTGTCACATTTGAATGCTTTCTCCCCAGTGTGGACTCTCTGATGGTCCTGAAGGTGAGAGGCCTGACTGAAGGCCCTCCCACACTCCTCACAATTATAAGGTTTCTCTCCCGTGTGGACTTTACAATGAATAGTTAAGTGCTGACCTACGACTGAAGCCTTTCCCACATTCCCCACATTTGAATGGTTTCTCTACAGTGTGGACTTTCTGAGGAGTCTGCAGCTGGGAGCTCTGACTGAACTCCTTGCCACACTCATCACACTCACTGTGTTCTCCTCCCACGTGAACTCTCTGATGAATATGAAGAACCGAGCTGTAACGGAAGCCTTTTCCACACTCACTGCACGTATGAGACTTCTCTTTTGAGTGTAATTGCTGGTGAAGATCAAAGGTGGAGAGATCGGTGAAGGTTTCTTTACATTCATTACACTGGTAAGGTTTTTGTCCCGTGTGAATCATAGTATTCTGATCCAGTGTTGAAACCCTCGTGCTATCTTTTCTATAATCACTGTAGCCGTTAAGGTTTTTGACCCTTCTGTACTCCATGAGCATCAAGGTGATGTGAAATCCAACTGATGGTGTCAACATCCTCTTTACACTGACACAGTTTATTTTTCATGGAAATTTGCTGGTGTCTATTCTGATAATTCTGTGACTCAGCCAATGAAGTTTTCCTCCAAGAATCCTGGGCTCTCAAAGTTGCAAACCTTGGATTTCCAGGACTACTGGGATCACCTGCTTTATCATTTAATATACGGTTCTCATCTTCAGAAATTTGAATAGAGTCCTGCCCCAATCTGGCAGGGGGAATCACCTTGTTTGTGGAACTGACAACTATTTATCATGGAGTCTTGGCATCTGGTTAAGTCATTTGCAATTTGTTGCCAGATTTGCCAGCAGGAAAGCTCTTCACGTGATCCTCTGTCATGAACGGCCCTCAACTCACTTTGATTGTTTTCTTCTAGAGGGACAGAGAATTCAGAGATGTGGACACGTGAAAGCTTTGTTCAAAGATTCAAGATTTTACACTTAAGACACAGTATGGGACTTTAATGAACCTCAGGATGGTTCAGCTTATCTTTCGCACGACAAATGAAGTTCTCTGGTTTATATACTAACAGAAACCAAGAGATGGTCTGTTAAACTCCCAAATACTTAGCATTAATGAAACCCATTTAAAACCAAATGACTACTCTGACATACTATTTCAATCATCTTTCAAAAATTACATGTCATTCCTACCATAACACAGTATCAATAAAGACAAGCATTTTGCTGTGCTCACAGCTTTAACAGTGCCTAGCAGTTAGTCAGGGCTCAAGAAATGCATGCACAGGTGAACTCAGTTTGATTTCTAGGATTCTCTACAATTCTGAATCCCAGGTTAAGTTTGAACCAAGTCAGAGAAGCGAAACAGCTTTTACAAGTCAGGTATCAGATACAGGAAAAGGACTGGAAAGTACAGTTTGGCTTAAGTTGAAAGGCTGCACCCGAGGCGGCAGCACACCAAGGGGGTTAGTGCTGAGGAGGATATGAAAGGGGCTAAAAACCGGGACTGCCCCGGTGGCACAGTGGTTAATAATCTGCCTGCCAGTGCAGGGGACACAGGTTCGAGCCCTGGTCCGGGAAGATCCCACATGCCGCAGAGCAACTAAGCCCGTGAGCCACAACTACTGAGCCCACGTGCCACAACTACTGAAGCCCGCGTTCCTAGAGACCGTGCTCTGAAACAAGAGAAGCCACTGCAATGAGAAGCCTGCGCACCACAACGAAGAGCTGCTCCCACTCACCACAACGAGAGAAAAGCCCATATGCAGCAACCAAGACCCAATGCAACCAACAATTAATTAATTTTAAAAAAGGGTCTAAGAATCAGTGGGGTTAAAAAAAAGCATGAAGACCTATGCACTGGATCCTTCTCAGGCGTTTGTGCTGCCTAATATGTTCCTCCACTCCCCCTGCCAAGCAGGAGTCAAAATGTAGAGGCTAGGGAAGAATGCTGTCTCTTTAAAAACAGCATGGAAAATTTTTGGACACAGATACATTGGTCTTTAACAAGAATGAGTTCCAAAGTGAAGAATGGGCTTTATGAGTGAGCTGGGAATAAATTCCATAGCCTGTGATAAGTATTGAGAAGAAACAGACTAGAAACTATTAAAGAATGATCAAAGCACTCAAGGTGACATTATCTAAAATGCCTTCTACAAGATACATACAAATGCACACACACACACACACAAAATGTTTGTACAGCTAACAAAGATCGATTTCTTATTAGTGAGGTGGGCTTTGGAGGAGGCAAATGGGACGCAGCGGGGCAAATCTTTTAAGGGAAAGGCTAACTCACCAGCTGGCTGTTTTCTGAGACCTGTTCTCCCCTGGTATAAGGGATAAGGAAATAGAAATTTCTTTCCTTCTATGGGAGGGTTACCTAAGAAGTAGACATAAGAATCCTCATTCAAAACAGTATTTCCTCCCCAAATGAATTTGCTCTGCTACTGAGAGCTCAAGGAAAGTCACAGGGAAAGCATTTTACTCAGTTTGGTTATAATTACAGGTTCTGTACATATTTTTTGTGCAAGTTGATGAGGGCCAACTTGTACAGAAAGGCAAACACACACATACACACATCATGGGCACCTGAGAAGTTAGAATTAGGCTAGGAATTCATTTGAAGACAAAAAAACATTTAGCAATATCCCTTATTCACTCAGATTTGTTCACCGCCTACTAGCTATTTTCATGGAAGGCTAATTTCTCTATCCATTAACTCATTCGTTTATTCAAGAAATATTTAAGAGTTCCTGTCATGTACCAAGACTATGCTAAGCACTGAGGCTAGTGAGCAATAAACATATAACAGACCGAATTCCTCCTGCACTCCTGGATTACCCTCCAGTGGAAGAAAGAGAGGTGAGAAACAGGTGAACAAAATGTACATGAGTGAAACGCTTAGAGACAAAACAAGGCAGGGCAGAGAGAGTAAGAAAGAGAGGACTGTATTTTCCATAGGGTGGTCAGAGGACAGCCACCTCCTCATCTTTAAGGCGACTGACTGAAAGAAGTAGAGGCCTAAAAGATTACAGGTGAAAGAGTATTCCAGGCAGAGAGAAGGACCAGGAAAAGGCTCTGTGGCAGAAGCATCCTTTGCAGGTCTGGAAAAGATAGGGTAAGAGGGAGGAGAGGTGGTGTATTCAGGGAGGTGGTGGAGAACGAACAGCAGCCCACAGAAGGCTCTAGAAGCCACTTTAAGTGGTTTTTATTCTAAGTAAAAGAAGCCACAAGAGAATTCTGAAACAAGAACATAACCTGACTTAAAGTTACAAAAGATCACTTTGCCACCTAAAGAACAAACTGTGGGAGGAGAAGGGTGGCAACAGGTGACCAGTACAAAGACTATGCAATAATCCTGGAAAGAGATTTCCAACTGGGACCAGGTGATGGACAGCACAGGGCTGGTGAGAAGCAAAACAGATAGAGAGCTAACCACAGGAACTCACGGCTGCTTGGTTCTCACCTAAATTTCTATCTGGGTTGCTGAATTCATCAACCAAAGCCTCTCTTCTCTTTCTATATGTTTTGTATCTCGTTTGAAGAATGAGAACATGCAAAGTCACAAGTTAACATGAACGGGCTAGAGCGAAAGTTTACTAGAAATTTGAGTTCCAACTGCATATTCAAGGTATTGAAAGCTGTGTTTTTCAAACTTTGTATCACGACCCACTGAAGAAACAGCATTTATTTCACAACCTAGATACACAGGTAGAAAAGTATACATTACTAAAACGAAGCTTGAATGACCTATATCTAACCAATGTCTCTTTTCATGAAATCTGTTCCCACTGGCTCTCACACCACTCATGCCATCGCCCAGAGTTTCTGCTGCAATGTGTTGTACTCTTCCTAAGAAACTCTGATATTTTCTATACTATTTTATTTCATTAAAAAGTCACACGTAGGGCTCAATAAATTGGCTTTATGATCCACTAATGGCAGGGAGGGAAATCTGAAGAAGAATACACAAGGTACAGCAAGATACTGCCGATTTACAGTTCTTTTACAAAATAATTGAAAAGGACCTGAAACACACTGTTTGGAAAGACCAGAGACATCCTCTCGTGTCCCACAGGAATTGCAAAAGTCTGGTCCCCAAACTCAGGGAACCACCTCAAGAGGCCCAAAGCCTTGAAACACCAAGGTCACAAAGACACTCGCAGAGAAAGGCTGTCCTCACCCACTGAGACCAGGTTCCCGAAGTGTTCCACCATCACATCCTGGGCCGAGTCCAGCAGCCCCAGCTCCTCCTCTGTGAAGGCCACGGCCACGTCCTTGAAGGTCACCGCCTCCTACGACAAACAACACCACCTCAATCTTATACCCAGTGGCCAGTGGAAGAGGGGCAGCCCCGAGGAGACGAGGAGGATGGGAAGTTGCTCCGGCTCCTGTGAGGTGTGCAGACTTCCCAGCACCCCCTCCTTCCATCCTGCCAATGCCACACACTGACTTTCCTCAGCCTCACTGGACGTGCAGCTATGAAAGAGAAAGCTTTGTGTGTTTACCTGGGGCTCTCAGACAACTCATAAGTAAACTCCCTAGAATTCTAACCACTGGATCCTGAACTAAAAAGCTTTCACTGTTTAATTATTATTGCCAAGTGCCCCAGAAACAGTTACCAATTTAGTCCTGGCAGTATTTGATGGCACCTGCTTTCTCACTGAGGTGGGAACCAGCTGAGAAGGAGTGTTATATGTGGAAACTAACCAAAAGGCCATGCCAGGTCTCTGAATGAAAACTCTCTCTTTCCCCGTTTCTGTCTTTCGCTTGAATGCAATACTCTGACTCCAGACCCTTGGTTTTCTGGGTGAGTCTGAGTTGGTTCCGCCTTTTTTCACAACCCCGATTCTTTATATTTAAAACAAAGATGAAACCAAGCACCTCTTTATACAATTGTTCTGAGCTGTCTATGCAGTGACAAGTGCTTTAAGTACCACTGGACTTTTTAAACTAAGGTCATGCATTACTCTGATTAGAAAAAAATATAAGATGGAAAAAGAAACAAACCGGTAAATAAAATACACAAAGGGTCTGACTCAAGCATGGGGAAGACTGAATCTAACTCTGGTCGTGAGAAAACTTCTAACAATACATGATTTTTTCTGCGTGAAGCAGCAGTTTGATCCTGCTGTGCTCTGCCGTATTTGGATATTCTACCAAAAAACATCCAAGGCACCACATGTAAAACATACCTCTTAAATTCTGAATACCTAAACCTACTATGTTAAGGGCAAAAAGGGGCAATATTCTTCAGAACGATATTTTGAGAAAAAGGTTAAATCAGGAACACTGTCACTGTAGTGCTCCTAAAACAGGAGAAGTCTTTAAACTAAATGTCTGTGCATAAAGAATAGTTTAAAGAATAGGTGCAGGGCTCCCCTGGTGGCGCAGTGGTTGAGAGTCCGCCTGCCGATGCAGGGGACACGGGTTCGTGCCCCGGTCCGGGAAGATCCCACATGCCGCGGAGCAGCTGGGCCCGTGAGCCATGGCCGCTGAGCCTGCGCGTCCGGAGCCTGTGCCCCGCAACGGGAGAGGCCACAACAGTGAGAGGCCCGCATACCAGAAAAAAAAAAAAAATAGGTGCATAAGTTTGCAGGAACATGATAAAGCAATTAAAAGTGAATGTTAGCTAGTATTAAATGAAAAAAACAATTTAAAACTGTATCTATGTTATAAATACAAATACACATCCATGAATACATATGATGAAGAGATTACAGAAATATAAAAGCAGCTAATTTGTAAGCAGGTAAGCAGTAGACTGGAAGATGTCCTTCATTTCCCTTAATTTTTCTTTTACTTGTAAAATAAAAAAAAAATGATGAAATGAAACAAAAATTAAAACCGAAACCAATTAAATTTAACAGGAATTTAAAAAAAAGCACACATGGCACACTCACGTCCTCATATGCTTAGACTCTCCTTGAAAGAGAAAACCCATATGGAACTATACCCAATATTTCGTAATAACCTATAAGGGAAAAGAATCTGAAAATATATGTATATATATGTATAACTGAATCACTTTGCTGTACACCTGAAATTAATACATTGTAAATCAACTATACTCCAATCAAAAAAAAAAAAAAGAAAAAGAAAAAAAAGAGGAAAACCTGTGTCCAACCTGAGTACAAAAATGGCGTTTTTAACAGCAAGAAAGGCAAGCTCTACTCACCTGGAATGTGCTCATGTTCTCTCTCCTTCTGGGGCAGTGCAGAGTCCTAGCAAGACAGACAGGGAAAGAAGAAGTCAAACTGGAAACTGGTTTAAAGAAAAAGAAGTCACTAACCCACGTGGTGCTCATTGTGAATTACCAAGGCTCCCAGTCCTCGGGGTGGCTACAGCTGATTATGCTTGATGAGCAGAGCCCCACGCAGATACCAGATGCCCCCGTGAACCCCCTCAGTGGCTGTGTGAGGAATGACCTGCCCAGCCATACACAGTGGCCCCCTCACAGTGTGCCTGCAGCTTCCACAGGGGTCATTCTTATTCTGGGTATGGGGTAAACAGAGACCATGTAAGTCAGAGTAGGTTTTGGAGTCAATATGCATGGGCTCTGATCAGGCTACGCCATTCACGAGCAGTGTCACCCTGGGCAAATTATTCACATCTCTTCGCCTCAGTTCTGTCTTCTGCCAGTAGGGGAGAACACGGGCATCCACCTCGTGAGATCGTCATAAGGTAGGAAGCTCTGAGAACACCACTGTCAGGGTTTCTTATTTCTTAGCAACTGCGGTAAAGCAGATGATATTTTAGTTAGAAATTATCCTTAGAGATGTGATTTCTACCAACAGAAGACTGTCAGACATGTGGAGGTCGTACGTTGTTGCCCTGTTATGTGAGAGTCTTTATAGACTTCTGAAAATCTCTGCTTGTCTTCCTAAAGATTTTGTGACTGCAACAATAATATTTAAATTGACATGGACAACTTTTTACAAAAGGTATAAAAATACGTTAAGTTTCTTTTTAAACAGGAAGTACCCTTTTGACAATTATGCACAGAGGTAAAGAGAACTAATAAAAGCCAGGATTCTGCAACAACAATAAAAAATAGTTTGACAGTCCATACCTAATTCAAATGAAAAAAAGACAGGAATCTGAATTGTAATTATATCATTATAAATATAGGAAAGTTTAAGAAATAAATGGGAGACTTCCCTGGTGGTGCAGTGGATAAGACGCCACATTCCCAATGCAGGGGGCCCGGGTTCGATCTAGTACAAAAGATGGCAATGATTCCACTCCCCAAAGCTTGGGAGAGAGATATCTTCACAACTTCTAACGACCTCCATTTTGACTCTACACTTGCTAGCTGTCTTCTGCTCAATTCAGGATTCTGAAAGGGGCCCTGACAGTTGACAATAATTAGTGGGGGAATAAAATCATTGGACTAAGTAGGCCTTTGGTGAAGCCAGCTCAGTTTTATCTGTGACATCCAGCAGGGTCAATTTCCTCGGCCTCAGTTTCCAGAAAAGACCCTCTCTTGAGCTTCTCGAATTTTCACGTGCATGTGAATTACTGCGGGATCTTGTTGGAATGCAGCCTCCTGGACCCCCTACGCAGAAATTATAAATCAGAACGTCTCGAATGGGGCTCAAGGCTGGGCATTTCTATCCAAGTGATGCCAATGCCGCTGGTTTGTGGAACACAATTTGAGTAGCACTGCAGTGTAACATCAGTCCCACAAAAAACAGCCTCCACTACACAGAAACATACACAAAGAGTAACCAGACAAAAAGGCACTAAAACATTAACAACTGTTATCTTTACATCCTAAAGTTACAGATAATTAAAATTGTTCTTTATGTATATATCTGCATTTTTCCATAATGATTATGCTACTTCTATGATATACATATTATTTGAAATAAAATAAATGACCCAGTTGAGAAAACTATCTTAAACACTCATAAAATAGCCTAAACCTTGCTCTCAAGGTCCCCACAATTAAGTCCCAACCTCCTTTCATGATATGATTCTAGCCAGTACCCTATGCTCAAAGAGAATATACCAAAGGGATTAGCAAACTCAGCTGCTGGACTCAAACTGCCTGGGTCCCAACCCCAGCTCTGCCTCCTACCATCTGGGTGAGGATGGGCCAACAGGGTTGTGTTCCCTGCCTTAAAGTAGAGAAAACAGCAGTACCAATTCACAGAGCCACCGCCTGATGGAAATGTGTTCATTTGCATAAAGCTTTTAGAATGGAAATTAGTGACCAAGGCTCAGTTATCATCCTTACCCATGTCTCATACGTTCTACAATTTATAGGAATATCTTAAGTAGAAGAATGCCAAGTCCTACTCACGTGGGGCTCTGCTGCCTCTTCCTCCGTGCAGTGCTTTTTGAGAAGCCAGGGCTGGGGAAGGAAAGGAGACTGTGAAATACCAGGGCTGTGTTTCCATCCCCACTAATTCATACCGCACCCCCTTCCGCCCCCGTACCAGCTAGAAGTCCTCTCCTTCCAAAACAGGCCAGGAGTCCAGGACAATTCAGCTTCCTGGGCTCACAGAATCCCGCTGCGAAATGGGTGCCTCCCGAATTAGCGTAGTATTAATACCAACAATGTATCAGGCAGTTGTAGACCTTTTACTTGTGCTATCTCGTTTCTCCTCACAACACTATATTAACAAGGCATTCCTTTTTCCCCCCTTTTACCGAACAGCAACGGAGGCACAGAGGAGTTAAGCAACCCACCCAGTGTGACGCCGTATGAAGCGGTAGGGCTAGCTCATAGGTGGGGGACGGGGTCAGGTTAGGGGTGAAGAAAACCGGGGAGACCCTCAAACCCCAGGAGGCACGACCTGAGCCCACCCCATCCCGGCTACGTTACCAAACGCAAAGAAGCTCCGCCCGCGGGACGTACATCACCACTCCAGGCCCTCAAACCTCCGCTTTTAGCCGCTCCTCCTCTTTCTCCCCAAATGAAAGGTCTGCAAAGGGGAAGCTTGAATGGGTCGTGAAGAGCGGACCTGAAACACCGTCACCAGGCAGAACATGGCTGCTACGTGTCCTCCTGGGGCGGAAGTGCCTGCGACTAACCCGGAACTCCTGGACCATATTTCCCAGAATTCCGCGGGTAAACCTTTACAGCGAGGCGTTACTGTAGCTGCAGTATATGGGACTACACGAGTTTACGAGCTCTGGACTACATGTCCCAGAATGCAAGGGTGGGTGCGGGGGTGTCTACCGGCACGAGCTCTGGACTACATGTTTTCACTCTGGTTTTCACTTTCCGGAATCCCTGAGAAGGTCTCAGGCCGTCTTGCCGTTCTACTGTGTAGGCCTCAGAAGAGTGTAGATTCTGTTCATTGAAAGGCGTACAAACTCAGTCGAATTTTGGACGTCTTCAAGAGGCTAAGCGACATAAAAGCATTAACAGCCACGAAGGCTTCCTGGTAAACCCCAAAGAGTTTCACCATTGGAATAAGGGGAGAAGGAAACTGGGCTTTCTTTGGCAGGGACTGAAGCCAAACGCCAAAACACCTCATTCCCTGAAATTGTGTAAAGGTGAACGTGTTTTGTTAGCATCTTACAACCCGTGCAGAAGCAAGGGAAAATCCTTTCTAGAGACAGACATCAACATCCTAGGTCTCAAGTTATTTCTGTAATTATAAAATCTGTGACATTGCTATTTGACCAAGTGAACTTTAAGGGAAAGGAAAAAGCATTACTTGACATACGGAGGGACACTTCACAGTCTTATATAAAAGTTTCAAATTCTCAGAAACTAATAACTTCAGCTGATACTTTATAAAGCAAACATTGACAGAACCATGAAGAGAAACATTCAAATTCATAATTGGATCTGGAGATTGGAACACATACATAGAGGGAAATGTTGAGCCGTAAAAGCATATATTAAAGTAGAAAGGGGGGCCTCCCTGGTGGCGCAGTGGTTGAGAGTCCGCCTGCCGATGCAGGGGATGCGGGTTCGTGCCCCGGTCTGGGAGGATCCCATATGCCGCGGAGCGGCTGGGCCCGTGAGCCATGGCCGCTGGGCCTGCGCGTCCGGAGCCTGTGCTCCGCAACGGGAGAGGCCACAACAGTGAGAGGCCCGCATACCGCAAAAAGAAAAAAAAAAAAAGAAAAAAAAAAAAAAAAGTAGAAAGGGGGGCTTCCCTGGTGGCGCAGTGGTTGAGAGTCCGCCTGCCGATGCAGGGGACATGGGTTCGTGCCCTGGTCCGGGAAGATCCCACATACCACGGAGCGGCTGGGCCCGTGAGCCATGGCCGCTGAGCCTGGGCGTCCGGAGCCTGTGCTCCACAACGGGAGAGGCCACAACAGTGAGAGGCCCGCGTACAGCAAGGAAAACAAAAACAAAACAAAACAAAACAAATAAAGTAGAAAGGAAGTTGAAAATTGATTCAGAAAACATCCATTTCAGGAAATTAATAAATGAATAATAAAACTGAAGAAGGCAGATGGAAAAATATAAGATCAGATGAATGAAATACAAAAATAAAGTAGATCCCACACACACCCACAAAACAGAAATTAAAGAAAAAAACAAAACAAACAAAAAAAGATCATCCATAGTATAAACAAAGATTTTTTCAAAAATGTGTTCCAAATTCTTTCAGGAAAATATCCTCCAAGAACTATTCCTGACTTAAGCCAACATAGCACACAGGATTTCTTTCCACTACAAGGAAAGTGAAATCTTGGATATAGCATGATGAAATACGGTAACATGATTAAGTTTTATTTATTCACCTCCTGTTCCCTATGGCACCCTCCACTCCCTTCTCTACCCCGTAAGCTACCATTCTAATTTGTTTGATGTCTTTTCTTTTGGGTGTGTTCTTGTGCAAAATGTGCACTTGTGTATATTTTCAATTCATATAAATAATATTGTGTCATAAAATTCATTCTGGTGTTTATTTCCTTCATTCAGGAGTATATTTTTAAGATTCACCCATCCAGGCTTCCCTGGTGGCACAGTGGTTGAGAGTCCGCCTGCCGATGCAGGGGACATGGGTTCGTGCCCCGGTCCGGGAAGATCCCACATACCACGGAGCGGCTGGGCCCGTGAGCCATGGCTGCTGAGCCTGCACGTCCGGAGCCTGTGCTCCGCAGCGGGAGAGGCCACAACAGCGAGAGGCCCACGTACCGCAGAAAAACAAACAAACAAACAAAACATTCACCCCTCTATCTAATTTGTTTCATAGAGTTCCATTTTCTGCACCCACATTTTACCTGTACTCTTCCAACTGCCATGCCAATGATAATAAAATAAACATCTTCTTACATTTGTTTATAGACGTATCTGAGAATTGCTTTGGAACACATACCCGAGTGAAATTATTTCATAGCAAATATGTATACTTTAATAATATAGCCAGATTGACTTCCTGAACGGCTACACCAGTCCAGATTACCAAAGAGTTGCACGTCAGGTTTTTGTGCAACCACTTACCTTCATTTGGACGACTCATCACCGTTTTGCTAGTGTATTAAATGTATAGTAGTATCTTGTTTTAGTTAAATTTCTCTGATTTCTAATAAGTTTGATCTTTTTTTCAAATGCTTGGTAGCTTCATCTATAAGTGTCTACTTAAAACTTTTGCCCCATTTTCTAATGTGGATGCTATCTTTTTCTTCCTCATTTCTATTACATATTCTGATTATTAATACCTTTTCAGTTTTACCAATTACAAGTATCCTTTCCTAATTGGGCACGTGTTTCTAAAATTTTTCTATTGTGTTCTTCATGGAATAGAAATCTTTAATTATAAGATAATAAACCAATAATTTCTTAACATCTGTGCTTCTGAAACTCCTCAGGTGAAAAAATATATTTCTACCTTTTAAAAATTAACTTTCTAGACTTATCTTTCACATGTAGGTCCTTTAAATATTTTGGAGTCTATTTATGTACATTTTATTACATGGGATCCACTTTTATTTTTCTCCAAGAGAAATTCTTAAAAATAGTGATATTCATGGCTTGAAGATTCAATATTACAAAGATATCAGTAATCCTCAAAATGATCTATAGGCTCAATCAAACCCCAATAAAAACA
>NW_028294593.1:0-75000 GCF_964341445.2 Mesoplodon mirus
GGCAAATGGTACAAATTAGACTATTAAATGAAATAAACTTCTCTCATTTTGTTTAAAAAAATAGCTCTCTTTTTCTGAGTTCAGGGCCAGCTTCTTAAGCTCAGATTGTTAAGGTGGCATTATCCTCATTGTACGGATGAGAAAATGGAAAGGCAGGGAGTTTAAGTGATTTGCCAAAATTCACCTAGTAAGTTATCAAGTTATCCAGACTCCTTGCTTTTTCCACCACACCATGCTGCCTCAAAGGGTTAAAGTGGGAGTTTGTAAGTTTTTTGATTACACAAGTCAGTTGACGTGGCCCTTGATGAATTAGGAGTCATGAACTCTCATCTGGCAATTCAAGCCATGAAATGTTCGAAGATAAGATATGAATTGGTAGGGCCCTTACTTTGCAGTATTTGTGCATTTGATCTTCACTGATGTGCGCAGCACTGTTAATCCCTTTGTGACGAATACAATGAACCCTATTCAGTCTATGAACTCATGCTGTCCTGAACATCATTTTGATTGTTATCTGTAGTTGGGGTTTCTTAAGCAGAACACTGCAAATCCCTGAAGATGCATGTGATCTGACTCAGCTGCTCAGTCGACCAGGAGAATCATCCAAAGGTGCAGAGTTGTGCCTCTAAAAATGAACGGTGGTCCTTCCACTCCTTTTGCCACCTGCTTCAAAGCTTCACTGCCTTGATTCCATTTTAGTATTTAATCTTCCATCTTTCTGCATAAAGGAAATGCAAATCAACAGTGTGATTTCCCCCAACTTCCTGCCCACTTCATCTCTACTCAAGACACATCTGCATCTCCACTCACTCATTCTTGCTTCTTTCTCTCTAGTCAAAGTGAAAGAGGTATCCCTCCTCCTCGATGCATCAGTAGGGTCCAGACAGGAAGTGGAATTCATTCAGATAGTTTAAATGAGGAGACTTTTAAGGAAGGGTCTAATTATAGAGGGCATTTTTGGACAGGGTTTAAAGGGACAAACAAAAGATGTTGAAACACCCAGAGCTAGCAAAAATGAAAGTCATCACTGCCCTAGGGTTGAAGACAGCATGGGAGGAAATTTTGTTACTAGAGTCTCTGAGATCTGGAGTTCTGGGAGGGGTCATGGTCATGGAGGGATGGGGTGCTGCCAGAGGGATGGGGCAGAGGTAGGTCGTGGCTGACATTGGCAGAACCCAACTGAAAGGTAGCTGTATTAGTCAGAGGAACAGAACACTTATTTATCTACTATAGGAATTGGTTCACACAACCATGGAGGCTGAGAAGTCCTGAGACCTATAGGTGGCAAGCTGGAGACCCAGGAAAGCTGATGGTGAAAGTTTTAGTCTGAGTGTAGGAGAGGACTGCTGTCCCAGCTCAAGCAGTCAGGCTGGAGAAGTTCCCTCTTATTCAGCCTTCTGGTTCTATTCAGGCCTTCAACTTGGATGAGGCCCACCATATTGGGGAGGGCAATCTGCTTTACTCAGTCGATTCATTCAAATGTTAATTTCATCCAAAACTACCTTCACGTACACACCCAGCATAATGTTTGACCAAAGATCTGGGCACCTCCTGGTCCAATCAAGTTGATAAAATTAAATCATCACAGTGGCCATCTTGGGAGACAATATGCTGCTCTCTGTAGGAATTAGTCTCCGGGAGCCCTGAGCAGAGCTAGGGAAAGACACAGGCTGGATCTGGGTGGAGAAGAACCAGCAAAACTGTTTTACTAAATGGATTGAACTCTGTAGACTGGTTTCTGTTCCCCTCATCACTATTTTCAGTTATGCTCCAACTAATCTTGGGCAAAACCTATTCTTTTTTAGCCACTTTGGGGTCCAATTAGCCTCATTTTCAGGTATTAAAAATCCAGTCCAATCTTAAACAAGACATTGATTTCTCGGGCTATTCAAATATTCTTCCTTCCCCTCCTGACTCAGCTTCATCAGCCACCAAGGGGAAGTGGGTTCATGCCTGTCCTTTCTCTCTCCTGTTCCATGTCACACCCTCTGCCTCATGGCTGGCTTTCCCGGGGTGGATCCCAGAGGGAAGACGAGTGGGACTCTGGTCAAAGGTCTTTTGACTTAGCTGAGCTTTTGTTCCTCCTTCTCCCTTGGCTGTTGAATGCCCTCTGTGAGTCACATAGCTTGTATGAGGCCTGTATTAGCTTCCTCTGAGACACCCCATGGTGGCCCTGGATCTACCATTTCCTGATGCAGACAATTCACCCTCTGAACTTCTTCTGACTCTCCCCAGCTCCTGTCCCCGCTGTGGTACACTCCACAGCCTCCTCTGTTGGGGTTTCCTCTCTGCAGCCGGCAGTTGATCAGAGCAGGGTCCCTTCAGCACTTCTCTGACCCAGCTCCTCCCTCCAGCCTACACCTGGCCTGGGGGAACCCATGTACTCCTGTTTCCCAAATGGTGGTGGAGAATGGGCCCCTCTGCTGCCCCCTTTCAACTGTTCCTTGGTGGGCTGCTGTAGCCAGGCCTGTAGGAGACTTCAGTCTCTTTACCCCCAAATACCGGGGCATACATGTCAAACTCTCCCTTCTACTTCCTCAAATTAAAAAAAAAAAAAATTCTCTCACCATAAGGAAATCCTCTTTGAGTCTCAGCCCAGCCTCACACAGGCTGTTGAGGGGGATATCAGCTGACTGGCATGTACTCTCTAGAACAGCAGCAGTCCCCCGCCTTTTTGGCACCAAGTACCGGTTTCATGGAAGACAGTTTTTCCATGGATCAGGGTAGGGGAGATTGGTTCAGGCGGTAATGCGAGCGATGAGGAGCGGCAGATGAAGCTTCACTCAGTGACCCGCCGTCACCTCCTGCTGTGCAGCATGGTTTCTAACAGGCCGTGGATGGTACCGGTCCATGGCCTGGGGGTTGGGGAACCCCTGCTTTAGAAGGTAGAGGCAGGGCTGGGGCTAGGATGAAGTGAGTGAGGCACTGTGTGGGTGTAAAATTTAAGAGAGCACCAAAAACTCGGTGATTCACGTAAGTGATATGTTTTTATTTATTTATATATTTAAATTGAAGTATAGTTGATTTACACCATTGTGTTAATTTCTGCTGTACAGCAAAGTGATTCAGTTATACAAACATATATATATATATATATATATATACTTTTAAAAAAATTTTTCTTTTCCATTATGCTTTATCATAGGTTATTCAATGTAGTTCCCTATGCTATACAGGAGGACCTGTTGTTTATCCATTCTGTATATAATAGTTTCAGGTAGGTAATACTTTAATGCAGTTACAAAAAAATCAAAATTAATGCAAAAAATTCCATGATGAACAAAATAACAAAAATTTAAAAACAGGATCAGAATGGCTGATTTTCCCATTTGCCTCAGGCTCCAAGGTGGCTCATCAGGGCAACATAACTGATCCTGTCTTTAGCTAAAAACTTTAAATAAAGTTAAAACTTTGATATTTTGGGTCTTAATTTTGAATTTTTAAATACTACCCTATTTTGATTACTTACTTATCTTGATTACTGAGTTTTGGGCACCCCCTTCAGTTTTGCCCAGAGCCAATACCTTGCTTGCTTCATCCTAGCCTCTGTTCTCTGTCCAGGGCACCTAGCACACTGCCCCGGGCTTTGAGGTTTGGTCAAATTCCTGAGAAAATGGTTAAATTTCCCTTGCATCGCCTGGTCCATGTAGCCATCCCTGCTTTAGAGCTGGGCTGCCATTCATCTTTCCAGACTCCTCTTCCAGCCTCCCCTGCCCCGGGGCCTGGTCACGCCAAGGTCCTCCTAGTGTATGGGCACGCCCTGCGCTCCCCTGCCTCTGTGCCTGTGCTCATCCTTACCTGCTGCCTGGAATGCTGTTTGGAACTCCCCTGACTTCGAGGCTTCTCCTTGGCCTTTGGGAATAGTTCAGTCACCTCCTCTGTGAGGCCTTCTGTGGCCTCTCCAGAAAGAGAGACCCTCGCCCTGTTCGTACTCCCTGAGTCACCCACATATTTCTGTTCCAGCAATGCTGACATGGGCGAGGGAGTGTTGATAGTTTACCACAAACTTAGGGCCTTACAACAACCCACATTTATTCTCTCTTACAGTCTGGAGGTCAGAAATCTAAGATGGAGGTGCCAGCCAGGCTACATTCTTTCTGGAGGCTTCAGAGGAGAATCCATTTCGTTGCCTTTTCCAGCTTCTAACAGCCACCTGCATTCCTTGGCTCACAGACCCCTCCCTGCATCCCTCTAACCTCTGCTGCTGTCATCACATTTCCTGCTACTGACTCAGACCCTCCTGCCTCCTCTTGTCACCTTTGGGATGACACGGGGCTCATCCTGATAATCCAGGATCATTTCCCATCTCAGGGTGCTAGGCTTACTCCCCCTCTGCAAAGTTGCCTTTGCCATGTAAGATCACGTGGTCACAGGTTCAGGGAATTAGCAGGTGAGCGTCTTTGGGGGGCCCTGTTTTGCCTCCCTGAACTATCCATCCTGCCATGCTGGCCACGCCAGAATTGCAGTCATGGTTTCACCCTCCCTGCTTAGCACAAGGCTGAACGTGAAGTTGGTCCTTCACGTGGTCTTGCTGCATTGAAGGGAATTCACAAAGCTGGAGCCTTCCTTCCTGGAAGCTTTTGCGCCCAGGGGCAGCCCTGGGAGTTCTCTGCAGGCCACAGTCCAGTCTCTCTGAACTTGAGTAGATGCCATCATAGAATCCTTCCCAGTTGGTGTGGCGGGGAGGGAAGCACCCCAGATTGACCATCTTCCTCCATTTTACCTCGGTGTCTTTTCCTGGGTCTAATCACTTTCATTAAAATCCACCACACGTTTCCAGTGTGTTAAATATATATTTGGTTTTATGCTGTGCGTATCTTCAAAACCTGAGAAAAAACCCCACGTTGAACCAGTAATATGGTTTTACTTTCCCACGGTTTGTAGGAAATCGAGTTCCCAGCAGTTCAGGGTGATTTATCCAACCTCAGAGAACAGACCTGTTCCAGAAATATCCCCATTCTGCTAGTCCTCCCCCAGCTCTCCGCATTGCCTCAGCATCTATTTACAATGCAGGGGGTGGTTTTGTCTGCCAATTTCTGAGCAGGCTGGGAGGCGGGAGCCTGAGCAGAGCATGGCCCACCCCTTAGTCCAGGCAGGTCCTTTTGGGTCTTATATTCTGGATTTTGGATCCAGTCTTTCTGGGTAAGTGTGGAAGAAATACCGAAATGGAAGCCACATTTAGCGATGGAGGGGTGATGAATGTTCGTGGAAGTGTTTGCATGCAGTGCAATGGAATGTGTTTTAAAAGATTTATGGATCAGCTAAATATTTTGACAGAGAAACAAAAATAACTGTGGAGACCCTTCCACCTGGCTCCCCGTGTTTACTGCATGAATAGTTACACTGCTGCTTTGGGAGTTTCAGCAATTCGAGAATGAACGTACAGAAATAGATTCTGTCTCCTGGCCAGAGTAGGAGACAACTTTTTATCCTGTGAGTTGAGGATAAGCAGAGAAAAATACAAGCACAGGCCACCCTGAGGGGCTTTGTCTCCTCTCCCTTTCTTTCCATGTACAGGACTAATGTCACACCCTCAACCCTCCCCCCAGAATTCTTGATGCATGTGTTGCTGTTGTTCTCACTAGTTGCAGATGTGGTTGTACTTGTAGGGGTGTGAGTGGCTGTAATTGAAAAGTCTTGAATAGGTGTTAGAAGATAGTACCAAGGAGAGAAGATGTTGCTTGTGCTTAAGGAATTTCAGGTCTATGGATCAGAGAGGAAACATATGGAACTTTTTTTGGAATGTCAATGCAACTCACGTAGGGGAGGGTGGGCCCTCAGGGAAGGCTTCCTTCCAAGGTGGAATTTTGAGGCAGGGCTGGGGTGTCCGAGAGTTGAGGATCTGGCTTGGAGGTCCCGGCACACTGACTTCCCTGACACGCTGGGCTGCCCTCACCTGGGTGCCTGTACCTGGCCTCCCTCCATCTGCAAGGCTGCCACCTGGCTACCCGGCCAGCTCTCACTTCCTGATCTCACCTCAAACAAAAAGTTTTCCTTTTTCATACTAAACCTCATTTGGTGGCAAATCCTTCCTGAGCTGCCATGAGGCCTTTAAAGCTGTTGGTCATCTTTATTTCACTTTTACTCCTCCTGAGTTTTGCTGCAAAAGTCGGTGTGGTTGACTGCGGGTGACATCCCAGACCCTGACGGAGACAGTAGGAAATATGCAACCTATAGACTCTTTACTTTCCTAATATCCAACAAATGCAGAATTCCAAACCTGTCTGGCCCAGGCATTTTGATTAAGGGTTTGTGGACCTGGGTCTTCCTTACAGTAACTGCCCCGAGCATTCCTGTACTTTGTTGGAAAATCTGTCTCCCCAGGAGCCCATGGGCTTAAGAAAGGAGCCTAGTTTCTTCTTTATATACCAGGACCCCCAGATGGGTCATGCCCATAAGCATGATAAATATTGGTTGACAGATTATTAATTGGAGATATTCACTGAGGGTGTCCTTCTTTTACAGTACCACCAGGGAGGATGACAGGGCAGAGCTGTACGGGGTGACTTTGGCCATGAGATGTTGCACGGCTGGACCAGGCAGATGTAGCATGCTCTGCCTGGGGGGGTCACAGCCTGAGATGAGCAGGAAGATTGGGGTTTGGACCCTGCGGACCCACCCCTACCCTGACCCTAGACTCAGGATAAAGTGGGGGCAGGAGATCCTGAATTTACTGATACCAACTCTCTGCTCCACGATGGGATGAGTAAGTTCATTTATAGAAAAACAGAGAAAACCTCCTTCTTGCACATCTACATTTGTGGAGTAGAAGCCACACTGGCTGAACAAATGAATAAAATGATAAAGGACGACTTCATCATTTACTTTAAATCCCCAATGAGTTTTGTTCTCCTACATGTCAGGCATTGGTTTATATATATTTGTCATTGTATGTGACATCCAAGGGACCTCCACAGCTGGTCCTGACTTATTTACAGCTAGGTATGCGATAGTGGGGCAGAGCGTCCAGAAAATGAGATGGAACGCTAGTGCCAGCTCTGACGTTGGAGTCTATTTCTGCATGTGGGAAGCAAACAGCTTCAAAAAACTTGGTTGAACAAACAAACCCACAGAAAAAGAGATCAGCTCTGTGGTTACCAGAGATGGGGGGTAGAGGGAGGGGGAATTAGATGAAGGTGATCAAAAGGTACAAACTTCCAGTTATAGGATAAATAAGTACAAGGGATGTAATGTACAACGTGGTAAATATAATTAACACTCATGTATGTTCCATAAAAGTTGTTAAGAGAATAAATCCTAAGAGTTCTCATACTAGGAAAAAATACTTTTTTCTTTAATTTTGTTCCTATATGAGATGATGGATGAGCACTACCCTTATTGTAGTAATCATTTCATGATGTATGTAAGTCAACACCTTGAACTTATACAGTGCTGTATATATGTCAATTATATCTCAAATGAAACTGGAAGGAAAAAACCCTTGGTTTAAATAGATATTGGTTTAAGAGACCTCTAGAAATCTTGAAGGGGAACCCCAGATAGCTAAAAAGGAACAAATGAAAAAAGAAAGAGGAAAAAGGGAAAAAAAATTCATCTCTCTTCCGACCTTGTGGTTGGGGGACTGCAGGATAACCAGTAACCCACTAGGCGGCACTGCTGATCCACCTCTAACTTGAAGCACCCCGGCGCCTGTCTCTATGGTAACAAGTTTACAAATTTATGGGGAGAATTGGCCTTGCCCTCTGGGTGTGTGCGTGTGTGTAAGAACCAGTTTTGAGTGTTCAGAAAAGTCAGCTCTGTGCAGCAGCGACTGTTGATATGTAGCTGTCAAAGAGATACAGCATCACTCTGTGCAAGGCAATAAGGAACGTGCAGAGAAATCGCTCCTTCTAATACAGTCTTTCTTACTACCTTCCCTGACTCTGATGCTCTTTAATGCACGCAGCTAGGGAGCAGGGAGCCGAGGCATGCTGGGAGCCTGGGGCTGGGCTGCAGGCTCGATTTGCTTTTGTGCAAGACGGCACTGCAGGAGCTCAGCCTGGGGAGAGCTGGGGTTGCTTGAACTGTGGGTGTTCCAGGGTGTTCTATCACATAAAATATCACATAAAGCCAGACATCCAGTTCTACGTGTTATTGTATGTCTGGGCTTTTATGATGGCTCTCTGTCGAATGTGGGTATCCCACACTCTCTGTATAAAATGTGTTTCCAGAATGAGGCTCTGCTAGCCCTCGAGACCCCTCTTGCGTGATCAAAAGCCCAGCTCCCTGATCTTTCTCCCCCTGGTACTGTACTTTATCACCGCAGAGTGCCAGGCGCTCCCTATTCACTATGTGCTGTCAGGACGTCTTGGATTGTGGACCAAGATCGGGGGGCGGCTCTTACACCTGCAGGGATGCAGAGATGCTTTACATGCTGACAGTGAGTAAATGCTGCTCTGGAGGAAATCCACCCACCCAAATACAGTTTCTTAGCAGCGAGGAAGTTGTTTTGGAGGTGCCTCCTGTGTGGGCCCTAACTGGTGCCCCACAGGTGACCTGCAGAGGGCTTGCTTGCCTCAGTGTAGAATTTGTGCTGGTTTTCAGCCGTAACAGCCTATTCAGTGGGGCCAAATTATTCTTTAATTCTAGTTTTCATGGAGAGAAGGGAAAGAGAAAAGAATGACAATACAGGACCTGAGCAATATTTCTGCAGACCTTTGCAAGAATATGCTCATCATTGGAGTTTTGTCTGGAGAGCTGTTCTGGATAGTTCCTAGAATATTTTTTAAATTGCAAATATTTTGAAGTAATTTCAGAGTTAGAGAAAAGTTATAACAGTACAAAGAATTGCCATATATCCTTCATCCATAGCTCCCCAAATTTGCCTACCATCATGAAATAGATATCTAACGCATTTTTTTAATACTTTTAAGGGTACGTTACAAACGTGATGTCTTTCTACCTCAGAGTTTCCTTAAAAACAAGGACATCCTCTCACATCACCACAGTACAATTATCAAAAGCCAGAAATTAGCATCAATACAATAGTCATTTAATCAATGGACTTTATTCAAATTTCATCAATTGTTCCACTAGTGTTTTTCATGTCATATGGGAACATTTTTCACAGTTCAGGAGCCAATCCAGGATCGCACATACATTTAGTTGTCATGTATATATGTATCTTTAAAAATGATTAAAGTTAAAAAAAATGATTAAAGTTGCTTTTTACTTGAGAGTGGCGTTTTTTTCCTTCTCTTGCTATTGTGAGTCAGTGGCTTGCAGTTGAAAGTTGTCTACTTCGGGGAATCATGACCGTTTCTTAAGTGGCTGGCAGATGGAAAATACATAAATCCACACAAACCTGGATTCTAATCTCAAATCAGCCAGTTCCTAGCTGTGCTACCTGGGGAAAATTTCTTCATTTCTCTGAGCAGCAATTTCCTTTATAAAATGTAGATAATAATCTGAGTCTTGGAAAGTCAGTATAAGGATAAGTGAGATAGATAATGTCCAATAAAGACTTATCCACCACAGGTCCTGTTGGAGGAAGCTCTATATGCAATTTCCCCTATTCCCAGAGGAAATTCTTTTATATTAAAAATATTCAAGAATATTCAAAATACTTGAAGATGTGTTTTCATTTTCTTAGATTTAAACCACAAAGTAGTTTAAGTAAACTTTTAAAGACTTTCGTTACCTCAACTTTTTCAACCATTGTAAACATCCAAAAGATCTCTAACTTTTTTTTTTGGTATATAATAATCCCTCCCTCCTTTCCCCTTTGGTAACCATAAGTTTGTTTTCTAAGTCTGTGAGTCTTTTCTGTTTTGTAAGTAAGTTCATTTGTATCATTTTTTAGATTCTACATATAAGTGATACCATATGCTATTTGTCTTTGTCTGGCTTACTTCACTTAGTATGATAATCTCTAGGTCTATCCATGTTGCTGCAAATGGCATTCCTTTTTATGGCTGAGTAATATTCCACTGTGTGTGTATGTGTGTGTATACCATTTCTTTTTTATCCATTCATCTGTTGATGGACATTTAGGTCGCTTCCATGTCTTGGCTGTTGTAAGTTGTGCTGCAATGAACATTGGGGTGCATGTATCTTTTCAAATTAGAGTTTTCTCCAGATATATGCCCAGGAGTGGGATCACTGGATTATATGGTAACTCTATTTTTAGTGCTTAAAGGAACCTCCATAGTGACACATTTTTTAAATTAAAGTTTTTATTTTGAGATAATTGTAGCTTCATGTACAGTTATAAGACATAATACAGAGAGAGCTCATGTATGCTTTACCCATGTTCCCCCATTGGGAATATCTTGCAAAACGCTAGTAGGACATCGCAGCCAGGATACTGGCATTGATGCAGTTGAGATGCAGAACGTACCCATCACCACAAGCATCCCTCCTGTTGTGCTTCTATAGCTATACCTGTTTCCTTCCCTCCTCCATCCCCCCCTTCACCCTGGTCAGCCATGAATCTATTCTCCATTTCTATAACAGTATTTCAAAAATCTTATATACATGGAATCACACAGTATGTGATTTTTGGGGATTGGCTTTTTGCACTCAGCATAATTCTCTGGAGCTTCGTGTTGCATAGAGAAACAGTTGTTGCTTGTTTATTGCTTGGTAGTGTAGCATGGTGTACCACGCTCTATAGCTTCCTTTGTAGAGCTTAACTGACTTGAGTTTCATTAAGTTGGTCACACATTAAGGCACACAGACTTCTTCAGGCCAGAAAGTAGTCAGACTGGTGTGTATTTCCACCAAAAGTACAATACTTGAGAAAAAAAATTTTGGAAAAACTTCTCAAAATTTGAAATCAGGAATTCTAAGATGTTTATTATTTCCCAATAGTGAGAGAATTAAAACTAAAAACAATTCTCAAGAAACAAGACTGTTGAAATACGAAAATCTCCCAACAATTGATGAGATATCGTTCTGGAGTGTCACCTCTAACAATATGTAACGTTGGGACATCATGATTTTTCTCAAAATTGCTGATTCTGTAAAATTAGGAAAAACGAACCTAGGGAGAATTGTTTGGCAAGTTCCACGAATCTATCTTAGGTTTTGCATTTTTGGTGCTTATACCTTGCACTTCCTTCAGCTACAGGACCTAAGAAAGACACCAACACCCCCAAGTATAAGTAGCTCTAAAGGAAGCTGTGATTGGCAGATGGATGAGTGGCCATGAAGGAGTTATGGCTCCAATTGCAGGCTTACATGATAATACATGATGTAAAAATTCCAGTTATGCCACTGCAGGACATTTAGCACTTAAGTGAATAAAAAAGTGAACTACTTGTAAATGCACATGTGACTCTTCCTTCCACATCCCTAGAAAGCTTGCATATTCAAGTTGACCCCAAACTTTTTTTTTATTAACATATTATCATCAGGAAAATGGGAGATCACTTTGCATTTGGCTGTCAGGGAAAGGCTTCTGACCTTCTCTGCTCTGGGATAAGAATTTAACTACTTCTCCTACGGCCATTTAACTTCCAACACAGCCAAGGCAGCGCTAACAGAAATACATGTGGAAGCAGGGCAGCGGGTTGGGAGCTGATTTACATTACAACTTTCCTGAACACCCAGTGTTTGCAATTTTTAGGATGCCCTGAGTTGATCTGCAGGAAGGTAATTTGACTCTAGTTTGCTACCCATTCAAACCTCAGGCATGTTTAAGCTATACTTTTTTTTTTTCTCATCAGGATTCTAACAGTGTAATTTATTTTCTCCCTTAGTGTTCACTCCTGAATGCTGGTTCGGATGCTTCTTTCTCCACCCTGGGAAGATGGAGCCACTTGACAGTGTGGGTTTTGGCTTTGCCACTCATTAAATTAGTGGCCCTGGGAACCAGATGGTCTTTCTGATCATCAAGTTTTCCCATTTGTAAGAAGGAAGGTGACTGTACCCTTCAATATCACTTCAGGTGAGTGAGTTGACGCATGTGTGGCAGGTGTGTCCTGGGCTTGAGCAGAGTCCCCAAGGGCCCATCACCTGTCCTTTGCCCGCAGACCTCTGGTCCCCACCCCGGGCTCTGTCTGGCCTTCCCTCCTGCTGAAGACTCACTGGCAGAAGGAGAAAGAGCTTATGTTTCTTAGGCCAGCCCTTTCCCAGAGTTCCCAGCAGGATGCGTGCACGCAAGGTGTGTGTGTGTGTGTGTGTGTGTGCGTGTGTGTCTAGTGGCTGTGTCCTTTCCTCAGAACCCAGTCCTCTTCTCCCCAGACTTGCACACACTGCAGGTGCAGGTGGAGACAGTGACCATCTGGCCAGCCTCGCTGCACCTGGCCTGCCCACTCTTAGCATCCTAGCCCTGCTCTCAGCCAGACATCTGGTGCACCTGGGCTCATTTTTGCCTTGGGTCCTGAGGTCAGCCTCACCTAGGGGCACCCCAGCCCCTACAGAAGAAGATCTGTAGGGGTCTGAACCCCAAATGTGAGACAGGCTCAAATCTTTTCCCGCAGGATGCCCAGAACTCCAAGCACATCAGGGGAGTGGTGGCCCCTGGGTTTCACCTCCAGGATTCAGTAAGTCCTCAGTTGACCTCTAGGGGGCAGTGTGGCCTGACTCCTCCTGCCGCCTTGTCCCCCTTGGCCCAGGCCCTCATGGCTGAACGCACTGGGTATTGCAGCTCAGAGCCACAGGACAACAGCTGTGATCACAGCGGCCACAACTGCTACAGTTACAATTTCCTTCTTCTCCCTGATCCATTGCAATCACAGGTCAGAAACGCCTTCCTGCCTCTGAGCCCGGGAACCTCTCCTTCATTGGGACTCCATAGCACTGAGCATCTGGAAATCCTGCTTGACATTTGGCATTCAGTTTATGTCTCCGGAGGGAAGGAATGCATTTTCAGTTTTCTTTGATTCATCCCCGTCTCTGCCAGCCAACAGTCCTCCACCGGCCGAGCAGCAGTTAGTTTGGCACTAGGTCCAAAAAGGGTCTCGATGCATATGTGTAGTGATGGGGTGATGGTGGCAGCGGCGGGATGCAGAAACTGTGAGGGCCAGGGCCTGTGCTCTGCCTGGCATCTCTGGGTACACCCAGGTATTCCTAAATCCGTGGCCCTTCTGTACTGACTCACACCTCACCTTTATTCCTCCACCCTTCTGTTTCCTCATCTACTGAATGCAGACAGTGCTAAGTCATATTTGCCTCATTGCCCACAATTTGAAAAGGACATGCTTTCCCCATAACCTCTTCAGGGGCTATAGGATTAAAAGAACAGTCAAACATAGGAGTTAGCAGTTGAGGGCCCAGGAGGCGACCAGGCATCCCTTTCGAAGCCTCTTGCCTCCGGTATGACCACGTCGATGGGGTCATGAGCTGCGCACACAGCATGGCTCCTCGGCAAGTGTTGGGGGCTTCTCTGGATCACTGATGGTGACTGACGCCCAAGGGGCCTGTGCAGCTGCTCATGAGAGCAGGGCCCAGCAAGGATGCTGTGGGCAGCACGTTGCCCTAAACCTCCGAGCTGGGTCGTGGTTCTTTGGGCTTGCAGTGTGTCTCTGTTTTGTGATATTCGACACCCCCTCAGATCTCTTTTTCTGTTAGCTGGTATCCAGCCTGTTGTGGCAGCTGGGAAGTTTGTCAGTGAGACCCGCCCGGAGTCACTGAGCTGACAGTGGAGGAATCAGGACGCGAATGGGAGCCTCTTGACACCTTCCATGCTCTTTCTTCTCCGTTTCACTCCCGCTCAGAAATGGACGCTGTCCTCAGGGCAGGAGGGCAAAGTGTGGCAGTGCCTTGGGCACCGTAACAGTGCTGTGCCTGTGTCCCTGTCACCCACACGAGTGGCCGGTCGCTTCCTCATTTGGTGGCTGCTGAAGTGGCTTTAGTATCTCAAAGTGTGGTCCATGGACCAGCAGCAGAGATGTCAGCTGGAGTGTGTTAGAGCTTCAGGGTCCTGGCCTCATCCCAGGTCTGCACCAGATCCTAGCCCTCCTGTACTCACTGTACCTGCTTTTCCCAGGAATTGCCGTGCCGGCATGAGACCTGTGTCGTCAGAGCTGCCTGCTGAGCGAATGGTCATCAGTCAAGGTATGCGTGTCAGTGGTCCAAGGGGCCCCCTTCCCAGGCACTCAGTGATTGAAGGGGGGACCCCCAGGCGGGCAGCCCTGTGCTCTGAGTGCAGGGGTCAGAGTCACTGCATGATACTCACCATCCCCCCCAAGGGCCTCCTTAAGACCCATGGACTGACTTTAGGCCCGCATGGCAGGCACTGAAACCCAGTGGGGCCCACTGCCCTGAGGACACCGTGTCTGTGGCCTCTCCCCATTCACAAGACCCCCTTTGACCCTTCGTTCTCCTGGTGACCCTGTCCTCCAGGTAGGCAGTCTTCCACAGAGCTGATCCAAACCAGACACTCAGCTGAAAGCCTAGTCATTTCCCCTAATGCAAAGAGAAAGGAACCCGCTTTATTAATAGCATACATTCCAGAGGGCGTTCATCTTCAGGCTTAACGCCTAAGCACGGAGGGCCCAAGTGTTCTTAAAAATGCTCTCAAGAGGTGCCAGGAGTCCCTCTACCATTGGGGACATTCTCCTGTAAACACACACGTGCCCAGGAGTGGAAAGCATTGTCTTAGAGAAAATGGCATCAGCTGGAACCTAAACTGAATTCAGCCTAATGCAAAATTCATGCCAAAGGATAGCAAATGAAAGATAGTTTATTAATCCGGCTTATTCAAGGCTCCTAAGAAAGGCTCAGGCAGCAGGAGCAGCCCATGAATATTCTCCATGCTAATTGGAACTGTGCTTCAGGCCTCTGTTGGGCAGAGGCAGGAGGGGGCAGAGGGTTCAAATTCCCCTTTGGAAGCAGAAGAGCGGCAGGCTCCTGTGCAGCCCACCTCCCGGTGTGGCCTCGCCCCGTCTGGACAATTGGATCTCGGGCCTCTGGGGCACGCACTAGTCAGTCTGTCCCCTGTGCTCCCTCCTACAGCTGCTCACACGTGGGCAGGATCTGTATGGAGATGCTGTCTTGATGAGGATCAGGGACAGGTGTCCACGGCAGTGGGCTGGGCACTGGCATCCCAGCTCTGTACCTACCAGCCATGTGGCTTCAAGGACATTTTTCCCTTGTTGGTTTTAGTTTCCTCAGCCATCACAATGTTCTAAGGACTTCATGAGTGCAAAGTTAGGAGTGCAAAGTTCCTAGCAGGGGTCGGGTGAGTGCTCAGGATGTGGTAGCTGTGTCACATCAACTCCTATGATGGTTCCCACTGATTCCCTTTCTTGATGGTGGCCTAGGCTAGTCACTTGCTTTAAAACGTTTTCTTAGACTTTTTTTAAGTTTAGTTTTAAGGTCTCAGCAAAACTGAGAGGAAGGTGCAGAAATTTCCAGAGACACTCCCACCCCCCACTGCATTCATAGCCTCCCTGACTATCAATATCCTGCACTAGAGTGGTGTATTTGTTACAACTGATGATCCTACACTGACATGTCATTATCACCCAAAGTCCAGAGTTTACAATAGAGTTCACTCTTGGTGTCGTACATTCTGTGGGTTTGGACAAAGGTGTAATGACATGTATCCATCATTATAGTAGTGCACATGGTATTTTCCCTGCCCTAAAAATCCTCTGTGCTCCACCTATTCATCTCTCCCTCCCTCCTAACTCCTCACAACCACTGAAAGGATCTTTTTACTGTCTCCATAGTTTTGCCTTTTTCCAGTATGACATACAGTTGGAATAATACTGAATGTAACCTTTTCATACTGGCTTCTTTCACTTCGTACTATGAATTTAAGGTGCCTCCATGTCTTTTCATATCTTGATGCCTTATTTCTTTTTGGCATTGAATAATATTTCATTGTCTGGATATATCACAATTTTTTTTTTATCCATTCGTCTACTGAGGGACGTCTTAGTTGCTTCCAAGTTTTGACAATTATGAACAAAGCTGCTGTAAATCTGTGTGCAGGTTTTTGTGTGAACATATGTTTTCACCTCCTTTGGATGAATGCCAAGGAGTGTGATTGCTGGATCATATGGTAAGAGTACGTTTAGTTTTGTAAGAAATCACCAAACTGTCTTCCAAAGTGGCTGTACCATTGTCCTTTTTTTTTTTTTTTTTTTTTGCAGCATGCAGGCCTCTCACTGTTGTGGCCTCTCCCGTTGCGGAGCACAGGTTCCGGACGCACAGGCTCAGTGGCCATGGCTCACGGGCCCAGCCGCTCTGCGGCATGTGGGATCCTCCCGGACTGGGGCACGAACCCGTGTCCCCTGCATCGGCAGGCGGATTGTCAAGCACTGCGCCAACAGGGAAGCCCCCATTTTCCATTCTTACCAGCAATAAGGGAGAGTTCCTGTTACTCCACATCCTCCCCAGCATTTGGCGTTGTCAGTGTTCTGGATTCTGGGCTTTCTAATAGGTGTGTAGTGGTCCTTTGTGTTGTTTTAGTGGCTCGATTTAATACATAGAACACCACAAAGGTGACAGGGTGCCCCTTCTGTGATTAGGTTATGAGAGACAGTGACTCCCATCTTGTTAGCTCTCTCTCTCTCTCTGGCTCTCTGTTCACCAGCTGCCCTCCACAGAGGTCCATGTGGCAAGGACCAGGGGAAGGTCTCCAGGCAACAGCCAGTGAGGGACTGAGGCCCTCAGTCCAACAGCTTGAGAGGAACAGAATTCTGACACCAATCACTTGAGTGAGCTTGGAATCAGGTCCAGATGAGTGCAGCCCCAGCCATACCTTCAAGGCCGCCTGGGAGAGACCCAGACACAGAGGGTTCAGCTAAGCCACACTTGGATTCCTGACCCACAGAAACTGTGAGACAACAAATGTTTTTGAGACAGTAAGTTTGGGATAATTTGCTATGCGCAGTAGCTAACTGACACAGTAGCCATTACAGTATGTTTATTATTATAATTGTCCTAACCCCAGTTAACGATATCAAAGGGGTGCATAAATAAAGCACAGGGAAGGGGAATTTCTAGAATACTGATTCTCAGCCTCCATACTTATTTCCTACACTTGGCTTGAGCCCCAGAGAAGGTTAACCTGCATCCCCAGCAGAAAAAATGTTATTATATGTCACTGGCTGACTACTGAAATGAAGCAAGGAACTTTGAAAAAATGCTGAGTTCTGGGCCTCATTGGAGAAGATTCTGATTCAGTAGACTAAGAGTCAGACCAGTGACCTGAAGTTGAAAAAAATGGCCTCAGGTGTTCTTTTTTTAAAATTTTATTTAGTTATATTTTTGGCTGTGTTAGGTCTTCGTTGTTGCACGCAGGCTTTCTCTAGTTGCGGTGAGCGGGGGCTACTCTTCATTGTAGTGCACGGGCTTCTCATTGCTGTGGCTTCTCTTGTTGAGGAGCACGGGCTCTAGGCACAGGGTCTTTAGTAGTTGCAGCACATGGGCTCAGTAGTTGTGGCGCATGGGTTTAGTTGCTCCACTGCATGTGTGATCTTCCCTGACCAGGGCTCAAACCCGTGTCCCCTGCATTGGCTGGCAGATTTTTAACCACTGTGCTACCAGGGAAGCCCCGGCCTCAGGTGTTTTAATCATCATTCTGGGTTGGGAACTCCTGGGTTAGGTGATATTTGCACTATTTAGCTAATGTGCACATTTCCTGAAGTGTCTACCTCATATTTAAACAGTGGATTTTATTTCTGACTGCACATTACAATCACCAGGGGAGCTTTTAAAAAAATACTTTACCTGGGCCCCACTGCAGACCAATTAAATCAGAGTCCCTGGGGTAGGGGGGCTCTGGCACTAATATTTTTAAAAGCTCCCCTGTTGAATCTGATAGGGTTAAGATCTTCTGTGTTAAACCTTTAAAGAACACATAGAATTTACTCATCACCTGCGTTTAGAAGCTGCTTTTGATTATTGTCTGTTTTTAGTCTCTCATAGAGCTAATTTGTTATTCAGGATGTGAGTTTTTCAATCTAGCCTGATCCGTGTAAACCACTTGGGGTCTGTATCTCCCTTTGATCTGAAGGCTAGACTTCCATAAAGGTGGTTGAAGATGGCTCTTGCTTTAAAAAGGTTTTTTGGGGCAGCTTCACCCATCATTGGTTGATTCATTGGGCTTATGGAAGAACTGAGCCCTTAAGTCTTTTCTGCACACACTGCTCTTGAAATGATCTCCTCTACCAGGTGTTTTTGCTGGTGATCTTCTTGATGGTTGTGACCAGGGATGCAGTGGGCCTGGGTCCTGGAGAGCTGATGGGGTGGCCGTTTAGGGCAGGTCAATAAAACAACTGTGCCTGTTCCACTGGACTTAAGCCACCCATGCTTGGTCAGCAGAGCCCAGCTGGATTTCAGCCCCACTCACTCCCTGGACCACACACCTCTGTGTGGGGCATGAACTCTTCAACCTCCCGTGGCAGGAGTGAGGCCCACATGAACCACAGGGACTGGGGTGGTGGGGAAAGAGGGGTTCCCTAAAGAGAAATTGAGATGCTGTTCCCCAGAGATGGGGACATGGGTGTTGGGTAGGCAAAACAGTGCTGTCTTAGACCTGAGCAAGAGGGGCCCACAGCCTGGTCCCTGTGCTTTAGAGGGCCCTTCTTAGGTCCTGCTTCAGGGTGGGGTCCCACAGGGTGGGGGCCAAGGGACTGCACCCTACACATCTGTGCCATACCACACTGTGCCTGTTGTCACCTGCCTGGTGGCCCAAACCCACTTTCAGGGCCCATGTATGTCTCTTCCCTGGGGCCAGCTCCTGAGGGCAGACCGCACCTCTAGTGTGTATACCCTAGGCCTGTGGGGCTGATCTAGGGGTGACAGGTGGTAGAGGGTGCCGATGGAGCTTGGACCTGTGGGCTGGGGTGTCCGCTTGCATGCATGCATGTGAGGCCCTTTGAGGAGCAGGGTGGGGCTGCGCTGAGCAGGGGTGGGCTGGGTGCTCTTGTGCAGGAGTTAGGGGCTGGATTTTCCCAGGTTGCCATATTCCAGAAACTAATCCTAATGAGTCCTGAGATTTGGAAGTCAAATATGGCTTTCCAGTCAATATGAATGTGTATTTGTTAAGGCAGGAGGCTAGAACATGTCATTTGGTGGTTTGTTGGCTTGATTTATTTTTTTAAAAATATGGATCCTTTAGTATACTTTATTTTTTAGTTTATTAATTAATTAATTTAATTCGGCTGAGTTGGGTCTTTGTTGCTGTGCGCGGGCTTTCTCTAGTTGTGGTGAGTAGGGGCTACTCTTCGTTGCGGTGTGCGGGCCTCTCACTGCGATGGCTTCTCTTGTTGCAGAGCATGGGCTCTAGGCGCGCAGGTTTCAGTAGTTGTGGCTCGTGGGATCTAGAGTGCAGGCTCAGTAGTTGTGGTGCACGGGCTTAGCTGCTCCGCGGCATGTGGGATCTTCCTGGACCAGGGCTCTAACCCATGTCCCCTGCACTGGCAGGTGGATACTTAACCACTGCACCACCAGGGAAGTCCATTGGCTCTTAGATATTTGCTTACATGAGGGGTGGCCTCCATTTGGACTCTGGATCCAGGTACTATACATGTGAGGGAAGGGCTTTGGCACAACCAACACATGGATCCAAAAGATGTCTATCCAGGAAGAACCCAAGGAAAGGCTATCTTGAACAGGAGGTCAGGGTAGAAATGAGGAATCATGCAGATGGTGGGTAAGTTCTTGGCTAATTTGAGGCAGGCTGCCATCTTCCTATTTATAAAACCTCCTGGAAGGAGCCTTGGCAACTGATCCTGCCAGAAACCTACAGTTTCCCTGGATTCTTGCTGATTTATTGGACCCCAAAGGACCATAGAGTTGGCCAAAAGTTTCCTTCCTTTCTCAACCCTCCAGCCTCACTCCCTAGTGAAATCAGCATTCACAAGAATTTAAGCCCTTGATATTCATCCCTATTGGCTGGCAGCTCTGGATTTCGTGTTGGGGGAAGATACAGCTGGATGCTGCGTCATAAGGATGGACAGAAGGGTCTCTCATCGTGAACCATGTTTTCCTACATTCGTTTTCAGCTAAGACTGAAGTCAGAACCACTTTTCTCCTTTGGGCCTCAGGTGTAGGAAACTGGAAAAAGTTCAAAAAACAGGGATCCAGAAGGACTGTCTTGCTTTGTCTTGAAGATATGCTTCCACCAAAGAGATAGACCTGCCAAAGTTACCTTAAGTAAGACAAGCATCAGAAGAAAACTGTAGGGGGAGGTTTGACATGAACCTGGCTTTGACAGGAAGCCTCTCCCTCCTCAACCAGTTAAAATGGATCTGACTATGGGCCCACGGATGGAACCTGGAGGCTGATGGTCAGTAAGGATTTCAGGGATAAATGACAGAGAGGAAAATGTACAGAACACTGAGGCAATGGGGCGGTTATCATTTATGGGTGGAACCCTCCTAGCATGTTGGAAGTGAGGCTGGATTTACAGAAGTTTTAAGAGTAGATCAGTTACCTGATGCAAGATAACTGATGTTACCACCATGGTTGTTACTTAGAGGGGCCAAATCATGTCCCCTCTGACATAGTTCTGCACATAAGACCTAACATTTTTTGGGATGCTCCCCCCCACCCCACCCTGGCCACCACCATCATTATGGAGGAGTTCTGTACCCAAGTTGTCTCGGTGGCCGTCCTTTCTCCGTATCCGATAAACTGACTCTGGTTTCTCCAGATTTGCCAGCTCCTGGAAGGTGGGAACCTGCCACCTGTCTCTTTCTGCGCAAGCACAGAGTGACCTGCCGAGAGGGGTGGTCCCCTTGGGATGGAGGTGAAAATACTAGTGAAGGTTAAAGGTGTGGAGACAAGTCATCTGGATGAGTAGGTCTGGGTTACACTCCTGTTTCAGGCTCCTTGGGGAAGGTGCCAGAGCTGAACCAGTCAATACTAAGTGTTTCTTCTAAGAGGCTGTGTATGAGTTTCCTTCAGCTGCCGTAACAAATGACCACAAACTTAGTGGCTTAAAACAGTACAAATTGAATGTCTCACTGTCTTGGAGGCCAGAAGTCAGAGATCAAGGTATTGGCAGGGACATGCTCCCTCTGAAGGCTCTGGAAGAGAGTTCTTCCTTGTCTCTTCCCACTTCTGGTGGTTCTTCGGGTTCCTTGTTTGGTGGAAGCATCACTCCAATCTTTGCCTTTGTCTCCACATGGCTGTCTTCCCTCTGTGTATCTCTTTGTGTGTCCTTTTCTCTCCTAAGGACACTCTCATTGGATTTAGGAGCTGCTCAACCCAGTATTATCTCATCTTGTCCCTTACCTGAATTACATCGGCAAAGACCCTACTTCCAAATAAGGTCACGTTCTGAGATTCCATGTGGACATGCATTTTGGGGGCCAGTAATCCACCCACTACATGCTGTGAAGTACCTTTAGGAAGAACTTTGCTGCATGCTCTTAGAGATGGCCTTGGTCTCAGAAATGCTTGTATCAACTCCAAGGTTGGAACAAGGGTGTGTAGGGTGGAGTGGGGTGAGATGTCAGGCAGACATTTTATTGCCTGTCAGTTTACCTGCTAGGTGTTCACCTGATATTTGTGGCGATTAATCCTTAAAACAATGGTTCCAAAAACATGGCACCAAGGCCAGCAGCATCAGCATCACCTGGGAACTAGATAGAAATGCACATTCTACTACTCAGCCCTAAAAAAGAAGGAAATAATGCCATTTGCAGCAACATGGATGGGCCTAGAGATTATCACACTAAGTGACATAAGACAGAGAAAGACAAATACCATACGATACCATTTATATGTGGAATCTAAAATATGACACAAATGAACTTATCTATGAAACAGACTACAGACTACATAGAGGACAGACCTGTGGTTGCCAAGGGGAGGGGGGTGGGAGAGGGATGGATTGGGAGTTTGGGGTTAGCAGATGCAAACTATTACATATAGGATGGATAAACAACAAGGTCCTACTGTATAGCACAGGGAACTACATTCAGTATCTTGTGATAAACCAAAATGGAAAAGAATATGAAAAAGAATGTATATATGTATAACTGAATCACTTTGCTGTACAGTAGCAATGAACACAACATTGTAAATCAACTATAGTTGAATAAAATACTTTCAAAAGAAGAAGAAACCACTCCTTCTTACACCTTGATCTTGGACTTCTAGCCTCTAGAACTGTGAAAACATAAATTTCTGTTGTTTAAGCCAAAAAAGAAAGAAATGCACATTCTTAGGCCACCTGGGATCTGGTGCATCAGAAACTATGGGGATGGGCCCAAAAGTCCATGTTTTAACCCTCCAGGTCTTCAAGTTTGAGAAGCACTGCCTAAAACATCCTTGATCCTTTCAACAATCCTATGTGTTATCATCACCATGTGGATAACGAACCCTTAGGAAGGTAACATGTTCAAACTGACCCAAACCCAGCTTTGCAAAGCTGAAATCCACACCCAAGTCATCCCAGCCCCGAAGTCCTCAGAGCTTGCACCACATTCATCCTGCCTGTAAAGAAAATCCAGAATCTACTTTTATTTCCAGCTCCACCTAACACTCTTTTTTCCAAGGCAGTCCACCCCTTCTCCCTCTCGTGGTCATCTCTCCATCAAGGGGAACCTTCCCATTCCTGTTTTCTGAGTTTTGTCTGTGAACTAGTTAAGCTTTGAAGAGGCAGTAGCAAAAGCGCCCAGTATCATTTTGAGTAGCCATCGCAAATAAGAAAACAATGCCAACAAGTCAATACAGTGTGAAAAGGGCAGTAAAATCCCACTAACTGGCTCCCTGTCTCAAGTTTTATACAATAAAATCAATGACTGAGGGGCTTCAAGATGGCGGAAGAGTAAGACACGGAGATCACCTTCCTCTCCACAAATACATCAGATATACATCTACACGTGGAACAGCTCCTACAGAACACCTACTGAACGCTGGCAGAAGACCTCAGACCTCCCAAAAGGCAAGAAACTCCCCACGTACCTGGGTAGGGCAAAAGGAAAAAGAATAAACAGAGACAAAAGGATAGGGACGGGACCTGCACCAGTGGGAGGGAGCTATGAAGGAGGAAAGGTTTCCACACACTAGAAGACCCTTCGCGGGCGGAGACTGCGGGTGGCGGAGGGGGGAAGCTTCGGAGCCCCGGAGGAGAGCACAGCAACAGGTGTGCGGAGGGCAAAGCGGAGAGTTTCCTGCACAGAGGATCGGTGCCGACCAGCACTCACCAGCCTGAGAAGCTTGTCTGCTCAGCCGCCAGGGTGGGCGGGGCTGGGAGCTGAGGCTCGGGCTTCGGTCGGAGCGCAGGGAGAGGACTGGGGTTGGCGGCGTGAACACAGCCTGAAGGGGGTTAGTGCGCCACGGCTAGCCGGGAGGGAGTCCAGGAAAAGTCTTCAGCTGCCGAAGAGGCAAGAGACTTTTTCTTCCCTCTTCGTTTCCTGGTGCGCGAGGAGAGGGGATTAAGAGCGCGGCTTAAAGGAGCTCCAGAGACGGGCGCGAGCCACTGCTAAAAGCGCGGACCCCAGAGACGGGCATGAGACGCTAAGGCTGCTGCTGCCACCAAGAAGCCTGTGTGCGAGCATGGGTCACTCTCCACACCTCCCCTCCCGGGAGCCTATGCAGCCCGCCACTGCCAGGGTCCCGTGATCCAGGGACAACTTACCCGGGAGAACGCACGGCGCACCTCAGGCTGATGCAACGGCGCGCCTCAGGCTGATGCAACGTCACGCTGGCCTCTGCCGCCGCAGGCTCGCCCCGCACTCCGTACCCCTCCCTCCCCCCGGCCTGAGTGAGCCAGAGCGCCCGAATCAGCTGCTCCTTTAACCTCCTCCTGCCTGAGCAAAGAACAGACGCCCTCAGGCGACGTACACGCAGAGGCGGGGCCAAATCCAAAGCTGAATCCCGGGAGCTGTGTGAACAAAGAACAGAAAGGAAATTTCTCCCAGCAGCCTCAGGAGCAGCGGATTAAATCTCCACAATTAACTTGATGTACCTGCATCTGTGGAACACCTGAAGAGACAGTGAATCCTCCCAAATTGAGGAGGTGGACTTTGGACGCAAGACAGATTATTTTTTCCCTTTTTCTCTTTTTGTGAGTGTGTATGTGTATGATTCTTTGTGTGATTTTGTCTGTATAGGTTTGCTTTTACCATTTGTCCTAGGGTTCTGTCCATTTTTTTAATTACTTAAAAATTTTTTTCTTAATAATTATTTTTTATTTTAATAACTTTATTTTATTTTATCTTCTTCTTTCTTTTTTTTTTTTCTCCCTTTTATTCTGAGCTGTGTGGAGGACAGGCTCTTGGTGCTGCAGCCAGGAGTCAGTGCTGTGCCACTGAGGTGGGTGAGCCAAGTTCAGGACACTGGTCAGCAAGAGACCTCCCAGCTCCACATAATATCAAATCGCGAAAATCTCCCAGACATCTCTATCTCAACACCAACACCCAGCTTCACTCAACGGCCAGCAAGCTACAGTGCTGGACAACCTATGCCAAACAACTAGCAAGGCAGGAACACAACCCCATCCATTAGCACAGAGACTGCCTCAAATCATAAAAAGTTCACAGACATCCCAAAACACACCACCAGATGTAGACCTGCCCACCAGAAAGACAAGATCCAGCCTCATCCACCAGAACACAGGCATTAGTCCCCTCCACGAGGAAGCCTACACAACCCACTGAACCAACCTTACCCACTGGGGGCAGACACCAAAAACAGCGGGAACTACGAACCTGCAGCCTGCAAAAAGGAGACCCCAAACACAGTAAGTTAAGGAAAATGAGAAGACAGAGAAACACACAGCAGGTGAAGGAGCAAGGCAAAAACCCACCAGACGTAACAAATGAAGAGGAAATAGGCAATGTACCTGAAAAAGAATTCAGAATAATGATAGAAAAGATGATCCAAAATCTAGGAAATAGAAAGGAGAAAATACAAGAACGTTTAACAAGGACCTAGAAGAACTAAAGAGAAAACAAACAGTGATGAACAACACAATAAATGAAATTAAAAACTCTCTAGAAGGGATCAACAGCAGAGTAACTGAGGCAGAAGAACGGATTAGTAACCTGGAAGATAAAATAGTGGAAATAACTACTGCAGAAAAGAATAAAGAAAAAAGAATGAAAAGAATTGAGGATGGTCTCAGAGACCTCTGGGACAACATTAAATGCACCAACATTTGAATTATAGGGGTGCCAGAAGAAGAAGAGAAAAAGAAAGGGACTGAGAAAATAGTTGAAGAGATTATAGTTGAAAACTTCCCTAATATGGGAAAGGAAATAGTCAATCAAGTCCAGGAAGCACAGAGAGTCCCATACAGGATAAATCCAAGGAGAAACACTCCAAGACACATATTAATCAAACTATCAAAAATTAAATACAAAGAACAAATATTAAAAGCAGCAAGGGAAAAACAACAAATAACACATAGGGGTATCCACATAAGGTTAACAGCTGACCTTTCAGCAGAAACTCTGCAAGCCAGAAGGGTGTGGCAGGACATATTTAAAGTGATGAAGGAGCAAAACCTACAACCAAGATTACTCTACCCAGCAAGGATCTCATTCAGATTTGACGGAGAAATTAAAACCTTTGCAGACAAGCAAAAACTAAGAGAATTCAGCACCACCAAACCAGCTCTACAACAAATGCTAAAGGAACTTCTCTAGGCAGGAAACAGAAGAGAAGGAAAAGACCTACAATAACAAACCCAAAACAGTTAAGAAAATGGTAATAGGAACATACATATCGATAATTACCTTAAATGTAAATGGACTAAATGCTCCCACCAAAAGACACAGATTGGCTGAATGGATACAAAAACAAGACCCATATATATGCTGTCTACAAGAGAACTACTTCAGACCTAGGGACACATACAGACTGAAAGTGAGGGGATGGAAAAAGATATTCCATGCAAATGGAAATCAAATGAAAGCTGGAGTAGCAATTCTCATATCAGACAAAATAGACTTTAAAACAAAGACTATTACAAGATTCAAAGAAGGACACTACATAATGATCAAGGATTCGATCCAAGAAGAAGACATAACAATTGTAAATATTTATGCACCCAACATAGGAGCACCTCAATATATAAGGCAAATATTAACAGCCATAAAAGGGAACATTGACAGTAACACAATCATAGTAGGGGACTTTAACACCCCACTTTCACCAATGGACAGATCATCCAAAATGAAAATAAATAAGGATAGACAAGCTTCAAATGATACATTAAACAAGATGGACTTAATTGATATTTATAGGACATTCCATCCAAAAACAACAAAATACACATTCTTCTCAAGTGCTCATGGAACATTCTCCAGGATAGATCATATCTTGGGTCACAAATCAAGCCTTCGTAAATTTAACAAAATTGAAATCATTTCAAGTATCTTTTCCGACCACAATGCTATGAGACTAGACATCAATTACAGGAAAAAATCTCTCAGAAACACAAACACATGGAGGCTAAACAAAACACTATGTAATAACCAAGAGATCACTGAAGATATCAAAGAGGAAATCAAAAAATACCTAGAAAGAAATGACAATTAAAACACAATGACCCAACACCTATGGGATGCAGCAAAGGCAGTTCTAAGAGGGAAGTTTATAGCAATACAATCCTCCCTTAAGAAACAAGAAACATCTCAAATAAACAACGTAACCTTACACCTAAAGCAATTAGAGAAAGAAGAACAAAAAAACCCCCAAAGTTAGCCGAAGGAAAGAAATCATAAAGAGCAGATCAGAAATAAATGAAAAAGAAATGAAGGAAAAAATAGTAAAGATGAATAAAACTAAAAGCTGGTTCTTTGAGAAGATAAACAAAATTGATCAACTATTAGCCAGACTAATCAAAAAAAGGGGAGAAGACTCAAATCAATAGAATTAGAAATGAAAAAGGAAAAGTAACAACAGACACTGCAGAAATACAAAGGATCATGAGAGATTACTACAAGCAACTCTATGCCAATAAAATGGACAGCCTGGAAGAAATGGACCAATTCTTAGAAATGCACAACCTTCTGAGACTGAACCAGGAAGAAATAGAAAATATGAACAGACCAATCACAAGCACTGAAATTGAAAGTCTGATTAAAAATCTTCCAACAAAAAAAAGCCCAGGACCAGATGGCTTCACAGGCGAATTCTATCAAACATTTAGAGAAGAGCTAACACCTATCCTTCTCAAAGTCTTCCAAAATATAGCAGAGGGAGGAACACTCGCAAATTCATTCTACGAAGCCACCATTACTCTGATACCAACAGCAGACAAAGATGTCACAAAGAAAGAAAACTACAGGCCAATATCACTGATGAACATAGATGCAAAAATCCTCAACAAAATACTAGCAAACAGAATCCAATAGCACATTAAAAGGATCATACACGATGATCAAGTGGTGTTGATCCCAGGAATGCAAGGTTTCTTCAATATATGCAAATCAATCAACGTGATACACCATATTAGCAAACTGAAGGAGAAAAATCATATGATCCTCTCAATAGATGCAGAGAAAGCTTTCGACAAAATTCAACACCGATTTATGATAAAAACCCTCCAGAAAATAGGCATAGAGGGAAGTTTCCTCAACATAATAAAGGCCATATATGACAAACCCACAGCCAACATCATCCTCAATGGTGAAAAACTGAAAGCATTTCCACTAAGATCAGCAACAAGACAAGGTTGCCCACTCTCACCACTCTTATTCAACATAGTTTTGGAAGTTTTAGCCCCAGCAATCAGAGAAGAAAAAGAAATAAAAGGGATCCAATTTGGAAAAGCAGAAGTAAAACTGTCACTGTTTGCAGATGACATGATACTATGCATAGAGAATCCTAAAGATGCTACCAGAAAACTACTAGAGCTAATCAAAGAATTTGGTAAAGTAGCAGGATACAAAATTAATGCCCAGAAATCTCTGGCATTCCTATACACTAATGATGAAAAATCTGAAAGTGAAAATAAGGAAACACTCCCATTTACCATTGCAACAAAAAGAATAAAATATCTAGGAATAAACCTACCTAAGGAGACAAAAGACCTGTATGCAGAAAATTATAAGACACTAATGAAAGAAATTAAAGATGATACAAATAGATGGAGAGATATACCATGTTCTAGGATTGGAAGAATCAACACTGTGAAAATGTCTCTACTACCCAAAGCAATCTACAGATTCAATGCAATCCCTATCAAACTACCACTGGCATTTTTCACAGAACTAGAACAAAAAATTTCACAATTTGTATGGAAACACAAAACATCGCGAATAGCCAAAGCAATCTTGAGAAAGAAAAATGGAGCTGGAGGAATCAGGCTCCCTGACTTCACACTATACTACATAGTTACAGTAATCAAGACAGTATGGTACTGGCACAAAAACAGAAATATAGATAAACGGAACAGGATAGAAAGCCCAGAGAGAAACCCACACACATATGGTCACCTTATCTTTGATAAAGGAGGCAGTAATATACCGTGGAGAAAGGACAGCTTCTTCAATAAGTGGTGCTGGGAAAACTGGACAGGTACATGTAAAAGTATGAGATTAAAATACTCCCTAAGACAATACACAAAAATAAGCTCAAAATGGATTAAAGACCTAAATGTAAGGCCAGAAACTATCAAACTCATAGAGGAAAACATAGGCAGAACACTCTATGACATAAAGCACAGCAAGATCCTTTTTGACCCACCTCCTAGAGAAATGGAAATAAAAACAAAAATAAACAAATGGGACCAAATGAAACTTCAAAGCTTTTGCACAGCAAAGGAAACCATAAACAAGACCAAAAGACAACCCTCAGAGTGGGAGGAAATATTTGCAAATGAAGTAACTGACAAAGAATTAATCTCCAAAATTTACAAGCAGCTCATGCAGCTCAATAACAAAAAAACAAGCAACCCAATCCAAAAATGGGCAGAAGACCTAAATAGACATTTCTCCCAAGAAGATATACAGACTGCCAACAAACACATGAAAGGATGCTCAACATCTTTACTCATTAGAGAAATGCAAATCAAAACTACAATGAGATATCATCTTACACCAGTCAGAATGGCCATCATCAGAAAATCTACAAACAATCAATGCTGGAGAGGGTGTGGAGAAAAGGGAACACTCTTGCCCTGCTGGTGGGAATGTGAATTGGTACAGCCACTATGGAGAACAGTGTTCCTTCAAAAACTACAAATAGAACTCCCATGTGACCCAGCAATCCCACTCCTGGGCATATACCCTGAGAAAACCATAATTCAGAAAGAGTCATGTACCAAAATGTTCATTGCAGCTCTATTTACAATAGCCAGGAGATGGAAGCAACCTAAGTGTCCCTCATTGGATGAATGGATAAAGAAGATGTGGCAGATATATACAATGGAATATTACTCAGCCATAAAAAGAACGGAAATTGAGTTATTTGTAGTGAGGTGGATGGACCTAGAGTCTGTCCTACAGAGTGAAGTAAATCAGAAAGAGAAAGACAAATAGCATATGCTAACACATATATATGGAATCTAAGAGAAAAAAATGTCATGAAGAACCTAGGGGTAAGACGGGAATAAAGACACAGACCTACTAGAGAATGGACTTAAGGATATGGGGAGGGGGAAGTATAAGCTGTGACAAAGTAAGAGAGTGACATGGACATATATACACTTCCAAACATAAAATAGATAGCCAGTGGGAAGCAGCCGCATAGCACAGGGAGATCAGCTCTGTGCTTTGTCACCACCTAGGGGGGTGGGATAGGGAGGGTGGGTGGGAGGGAGATGCAAGAGGGAAGACATATGGGAACATATGTATATGTATAACTGATTCACTTTGTTATAAAGCAGAAACTAACACACCATTGTAAAGCAATTATACTCCAATAAAGATGTTTAAAAAAAAAGATGAAAGACAACCCTCAGAATGGGAGAAAATATTTGCAAATGAAGCAACTGACAAAGGATTAATCTCCAAAACATACAAGTATCTCATGCAGCTCAATATCAAATAAACAAACAAGCCAATCCAAAAATGGGCAGAAGACCTAAATAGACATTTCTCCCAAGAAGATATACAGATTGCCAACAAACACATGAAAGAATGCTCAACATCATTAATCATTAGAGAAATGCAAATCAAAACTACAATGAGATATCATCTTACACCCTTCGGAATGGCCATCATCAGAAAATCTAGAAACAATCAATGCTGGAGAGGGAGTGGAGAAAAAGGAACCCTCTTGCACTGTTGGTGGGAATGTAAATTGATACAGCCACTATGGAGAACAGTATGGAGGTTCCTTCAAAAACAACAAATAGACCTACCTTATGACACAGCAATCCCACCCCTAGGCATATACCCTGAGAAAACCATAATTCAAAAAGAGTCATGTACCAAAATGTTCATTGCAGCTCTATTTACAATAGCCAGGACATGGGAGTAACCTAAGTGTCCATCAACAGATGAATGGATAAGGAAGATGTGGCCCATATATACAATGGAATATTACTCAGCCATAAAAAGGAATGAAACTGAGTTATTTGTAGTGAGGTGGATGGACCTAGAGACTGTCATACAGAGCGAAGTAAGTCAGAAAGAGAAACACAAATACCGAATGCTAACACATATTTATCGAAATTAAAAAAAAAAAAAAAGAAAAAAAAATGGCCCGAAGAACCAAGGGGCAAGATGGGAATAAAGATGCAGACCTACTAGAGTATGGACTTGAGGACACAGGGAGGGTGAAGGGTAAGCTGTGACAAAGAGAGAGTGGAATGGACATATATACACTACCAAACGTAAAACAGACAGCTAGTGGGAAGCAGCTGCATAGCAGAGGGAGATCAGCTAGGTGCCTTGTGACCACCTAGAGGGGTGGGATAGGGAGGGTGTGAGGGAGGGAGATGCAAGAGGTAAGAGATATGGGAACATATGTATATGTATAACTGATTCACTTTGTTATAAAGCAGAAACTAACACACCATTGTAAAGAAATTATACTCTAATAAAGATGTTAAAAAATATATAATAAAGATGGCGTCTCTCACACACACACAAAATCAATGACAGTTCTGTTTGCCTGGTAATTTTAAAGGCAAAAGACTCTGGGCATACGGGGTTGAAGGACGGAGGTTGCGTTTCACTGGTGCTCATTCTGGAAGGAAGTTAACAGAAGTGCTTAAACCTTTAACCTCCAGCGAGTTGGCCACCAGGAGGAGGAGCGCAGCTCATTAGCATAAGGTGACCCTGAAGGTTTGGCTTCCATCCTCTCCGCGACTCTGAGATCCACAAGATGGTAGCAGCCACTAAAACATTACACACCTTGTCCCTGCTGCTCTGGGAATTTCCAAATTAAAAAAATATCTGCAATCTGGAGAAGACCAAGAAAGATCCTTCATTCTGGTCCTGCCCCCATCCTTCCAGAACCGTCCACGTTAGAATCAATGTGAACATCCTGGTCTTAGAGCTGTTAAGGAAAGAAACTCCTCCGATCTCTCTTTTTTAATCAACTGATTCATTTGTTTACTTATTTCCCATCCTCCCCATTTTTTATTCTAAACAATTCAAACCTATAGACAAGCAGGAAGATTAACACCTGCTTGCTCTTCACTTGGATTGGTTGATTACTAACCTTTAACTACATTTATCTTATCTCTGTCTCTGTCTGTGCCTCTGTCTCTCTCTGTTTCTCATTCTCTGTCTCTCTCTCACTCTCTTTTTTTGGCTGAAACATTTTAAAGTCAGTTGCAGACATCCTGCTGTTTCACCTCCCAGCAATTCAACATGCGTCTCCTAAAAATGAAGACATTTTTCCACATGAGCACGACATCATTGTCACCCTCAACAAGTTTATCATGGATACATTAATATTATGTAATATACAGTCCATATTTAAATAGCCTCTGTAATCCCAGGTATGTTCTTTGCAGGGACCTTCAAACCGCATCCAGACTCCATTCAAGAACTATGCACTGCATTTAGTGGTCATGTCTCTTTAGTCACACTTTTTTCTAGAGCTGTTCTCCAGAATTTTGAGGGTTTTTTTTTTCTAAACAGCCCAGTTCGTCTGTTTTGTAGAATGCCCATCACCCTGGATCAGTTTTGTTGTTTCCGTATGATTAGATTCAAGTTCAACATTTTGGCAAGAATGCAAGCTGGGTGATTTGGTGTCCTTCCTGTTGGGTCACTGCAGCTGGCACGTGTTGTCATGTGGTCCTGTTCCTGGAGATGCTGAGCTGGAACTCCTGGCTGAGGTACCACGCCTTGGACAGGGAACCCTTCCTGTGGCTCCTGCAGCTATGAGCTGTACGCCTCCTACAGTCTCTTCTCTTCCCACAGTGGTCAGGGGGATATTCTGATGGTGTCACTCACGTCAGGACCTTCCTTTGCTTACCCCCTGTCCCAAGGCTTCTCATCACTCCCAGGAAATTCCAGACTCCTTGCCATGACCTTCCTAGTTCAGCACGGTCTGCCCCTGCCTACCTTCTGACCTTGTTTTGCATCACTCTCCTCCTTGCTTACTGTGCTCCAGCTGCCTGGTCATCTTTCTGCATTTTTGGAGGCACCACCCCCTCTTCACTCTTGGTTCCTTCTGCCCGAGAAGCTCTGGCAGGGCTGGATCCTTCTTATCACTCAGGTTTCCGTTCAGATATCACGTTTCCATCCCTATCTTATTTTTTCTCCTTCTTTTTGTCTATGAAGCACTGATCACCATTTGAAATGATCTATTTACCTATTCATTCAGTGACTAGTTTATTGTTTGCCCCATCCCACAGGCCCATAAGCCCCACGAAGTACAATACCTGGGTTGTTTTGTTCACCACAGCCTCGCCAGCCCTGAATAAATCTCAGCACATAGTAAGTGCTCAGTTAACATTTGTGAATGGATGGATGGGTGAATGAATGAATGAGTGAATAAAGTCAACATGACACCATATTGGGGCATTGTTTTAGATTCGGAGATGGAAAAATAAAGAAGATATGGTTCCTGCCCACAGGTGGCTCCTGGTTTAGTGAAGACAACTTACACATAGAGAGACAGCTGGAGTCCTATCTGCTAAGTGCCATGTGCCCTGGGTGTACGGAGGAGAGGGTGGCTGAGTATCCTCTAGGCAAGGGAAGCTTTCCAAGTATGATGACTGCAGAGCTCATTGGCATGTCTGTGGCGCAGATTTTCCTCAAGAGTGCTGTGGTGGCCCCACTGGAGCATTGTGCTGGGAGGCACAAGACCCAAAGTGCGGGTCCAGCTGTGTGACTGCAGACCAGACGCTTAACCTCCTAAATGTGAGTTCTCTCCTTTGTAACGTAAAGGGCTTAGACTTGAGAATGTGTAGATTCATTTGACTCCAATGTTATCTGAGACCAAGCTCTACTGTTTGTGAGCAGCTGACCCTAAGCAGACCTCTTCCCTTTGTGTCTCACTCACCTTGGCTGTAAAATGGGTTTAATAACACCTACCCCATACAATTACTGTGAGGAGTGATGTGATGGTGAATCAAAAATAAGGGGTTGTTATGGAGAACAGTATGGAGGTTCCTCAAAAAACAAAAAATAGAGCTACCATATGATCCAGCAATCCCACTCTTGGGCATACATCCAGAGAAAACCATAATTCAAAAAGATACATGCACCCCAGTGTTCACTGCAGCACTATTTACCATAGCCAGGTCATGGAAGCAACCTAAATGTCCATTGACGGAGGAGTGGATAAAGAAGATGTGGTGTACATACATACAATGGAATATTACTCAGCTATAAAAAAGAAAGAAAGAATGCCATTTGCAATGACACCGATGGACCTAGAGATTGTCATACTAAGTGAAGTCAGACAGAGAAAGACAAATGATATCACTTACATGTGAAATCTAAAAAAATGGTACAAAGGAACTTATTCACAAAACAGAAATAGAGTCACAGATGTAGAAAACAAACTTCTGGTTACCAAGGGGAAAAGAGGGGGAGGGATAAATTGGGAGATTGGGACTGACATATACAAACTACTATATATGAAATAGATAACTAATAAGAACCCAGTGTACAGCACAGGGAACCCTACTCAATACTCTGTAATGACCTATATGGGAAAAGAATCTAAAAAAGAGTGGATATATGTATATGTATAACTGATTCACTTGGCTGTACAGCAGAAACTGACACAACATTGTAAATCAACTGTACTCCAAAAAATTAATTTAAAAAATAAGTAAGTATGCAAACCACACACACAAAAAGAAGGGATTGTTCTTATTCAGGGGCAGTTCTACTGAAACGAAAGAATCTCAGATTGCCTTTGTCTTCAGAACTTTCTTTCTGCAGCTGCCCAAGGAAGAAAAACTAGCATTTTAGTCCAGACTGCTTCTCTGGAAGCCTTGGCATTTTGAGCTGAAGGGTCAATAAATGACCAGATGGCAGAGAAACCTTTTAGGCTACTGTTTCCAGAAGCTCCATGGTTCAGTTAGAAACCCTGGTGCCCTGGCAGTGCCCTGCAGAAATGAAGATCAATGATGCCACGTGCCATCAATGCATCTGTGCCCGTCCTGGACACAGCTGCCCACCTGCTTTGGAGACAAAGAGCAGAAATGAGGCTTGGACCTGTCACATGTCACCATGGCAACTGCTGTGTATGTGTGTTCCCTTGCTACCCACCAACCAGCTGTGGGGCAAGAGCAGTGCCAGGGGCCTATGGAGGGGCCAATGGGGATGGCAGGGAGCTCTAAAGCAGGTGTGGGAGGGTCTGGGTGGGAAGCAGAGTGGCAACTTTTCCTTCTCTTTCTCTCTATTTTTTATTGAGACATTCACATAGTATAAAATCCATCCAATAAAATTCAATGATATTTAATATATTCAGAAGTGATGAAACCATCACCACTACCTAATTCCAGAACATTTGTGTCACCCCAAATAGAAACCCTGTACCTATTAGCAGTCGTTCTCCATTCCCACGTACCCCTCCATGGATTTCCCTACCCAGGGCATTTCATATATGTGGAATCATGTAATATTTGCCCTTTTGTGCCTGGCCTCTCTACTTAGCAAAATGTTTCTAGATTTCATCCCTATTGCAGCATGTATCAGTACCTCGTTTCCTTTTTAATGGTTGAATAATATTCCATTGTATGAATAGACCACACTTTGTGTATCCATTTGTCCATTGATGACCATTTGGGTTGTTTCTACTTTTTGGCTCTTGTGAATAATACTGCTTTGAACACTTGTGTTCAAGTTTGTGTGTGAACATGTTTTCATTTCTCTTGGCTATACATCCAGGAGTGGAGTTGTTGGGTTCTCTTCCTTTTTTTCCTGCCACCCCACAATATTCTCATGTTTTAGCCCAGGTACATAAAGGATAAGGAGGATAAGGGGGGCATCTGGACCCTCTGACCACTGAGGGTCCTACTTAAAACATATTTTTTTGGGGGGGGTATAACTGATTTACAGTGTTGTGTTAGTTTCAGGTATACAGCAAAATGAATCTGTTATACAAATACATATATCCATTCTTGTCCCACATAGGCCATTACAGACTATTGAATAAAGTTCCCTGTGCTATACAGTAGGTCCTTATTAGTTATCTATTTTATATATAATAGTGTGTATGTGCCAATCCCAATATTCCAATTTATCCCTCCCCACCCTTACCTCCCAGTAACTATAAGTTTATTTTCTATATCTGTAACAATATTTCAGCTTTGTAGATAAGTTCATTTGTAGCCTTTTTTAAGATTCCACATATAAGTGATATCATATATTTGTCTTTCTCTGTCTGACTTACTTCACTCAGTATGAGAATCTCTAGGTTGCAGCAAATGGGATTATTTTGTTCCTTTTCATGGCTGAGTAATATTCCACTGTATATATGTACCATATCTTCTTTATCCATTCCTCTGTTGATGGACATTTAGGTTGCTTCCATGTCCTGCCTACTGTAAATAGTGCTGCAATGAATATTGGGGTGCACGCATGCTTTCGAACCATGTTTTTCTCTGGATATATGCCCAGGAGTGGGATTGCTGGATCATATGGTAGCTCTATTTTCATTTTTTAAAGGAACCTCAAGACTGTTCTCCATGAGGGTCCTACTTTTATGACTAATGAGTTCTGTAGGCAGAGGAGAGCTGCACAGACAGCCAATGACCCATTTCCCATTCTGCTTTGGCTCACAGCTATATCAGCTGTATTTTCCTGCCTCCCCAAGGTTAGATTTCGGCAGGTGACTTTGATCCAGCCGGGCTTCATCACGAAGCCCACTGCCAGGCCTGGCACAGTTCTCTTCTCCTCTCCCCTTCTGTGTCTGTGACTGAGCACAGAGGACCCGGGGGGATTCTGCCCTAAAAGGTGCCAAGCCGCTCCTCAGTGGGGGCCCATATCCCTGAATGTGGACCAGGGCCCCCCCCTGCCAGCCCCCAGTGCTTTGTGATGTGAACAAGGAATAAGCATTTGTCACCTTAAGCCACTGAGACTTGGGGACTGTTCGTTACCCCAGGGAGTCTATCATGCCTAGTATGGATTCTTCATGTAAGAAATGACTGTTCAATTTCTAGAACTGTCTGCAGAGCTTCTGGTCCTGCTTCCTACCTTAGCCCCCAGCTCACTCCGTGATGGTGGCTTTTGCACAGGCCTCGTTGGATGTGATGTCGTCTGCTAAGATGACCAAGTGTCCTGGTGGTCACCTGGGACTGAGGGGTCTCCTGGGATTCGGGACTCTCAGCTTTGAAACTGATGCTCTCACCCTGTCTCTGATCTGGGTCTCAGGCTGAACTCCACTAACTTTGGCCCAGCAGGAAAGAATGCCATGTCTGTCGAAGGTAAAGTTTGGGAGAGTTGAGACATATCTAGGAGATATTTGCCAGCCCTGGACCAGGGATTGGAATCCCACCTGCACCCTCCCAGTGGTGGAAATAGCCTTTCTCAGGCTGTGCTGAGGGTAAAGATGCGGGGCATATGAGGTCAGCGTGTCCTCAGCTAAGGCTGATGTGTAGTGGCCCCTTAGATGTGGCCAGTGAGACTTTCTGTATGCGGGGAGGAGGCTGATCAACATTTGGGAAATGAATCAGGAACTTTAAGAAGGGGGTGAATAGGGTAGACAGCATGTCAGCGGGAGGCATGGAGGAGGAGAGCGGGCAGGCGTGAATGGAGGACCAGAAGCAGGTGCACGAAGAGGGAAGAGTCCAGACCTATGTCTGCAAATGTGTTCCACCTGCCACTGGGCATGCCTGTGGGACTGGGGCTGTGCTCTCCTTCAGGCTGTGTATGAAATTTTTTTGTTGTTGTTTTTTTGGTTTGTTTGTTTGTTTGTTTGCGGTACGCGGGCCTCTCACTGTTGTGGCCTCACCCATTGCGGAGCACAGGCTCCGGACGCGCAGGCCCACGGGCACAGCTGCTCCGTGGCATGTGGGATCTTCCCGGACCGGGGCACGAACCCGCATCCCCTGCATCGGCAGGCAGACTCTCAACCATTGCACCACCAGGGAAGCCCTGTGTATGCAGTTTTGAGGCTTCGGCCTTGTCCCTGCTGTGACTTCTGGGTTCAGATTTGTTTCTAGCTCCTGAGGTCTTCCAGTGACCCCTCCCCTGCAGAATGACCCACCCTGGTTGCTTCAGCAAGTGGGATGCACACTTGTCGTCACGTGGTCAGAGCTCAGTGGAAACACACCAAGATAGCAGGCATGATCCCTGTGTGTGTGGTGTGCAGTGCAGCATCCCTGGCCTCAGCTTCCATCTGTGACCCAGGCCGCCTCCTCATCAGTGCCTATCCCTGGTCATGGGGAGCCCAGAGAGTGGGTGGACTGGCCCTGGCCACCACCACCATCAGAAAACCGTCTCAAGCTTTCTTGTTCACAAGCCAATGGTACCGTTGTTGGGAATGAAGGTGAGCTTCTTGTCTGGCTCTGCTGTAAGTCAGAAAATGAGAACTAAACACTCATTAAGGTCCTCCAGGGATGGAGACAAGCTCTCTCACTGTCCATTCATTAAAGTGAATAAGCAATCCACAGAGTCAGCTACTAGCCTTGAGTCCCTTTCTCTGAGTACCAAAGGTTTTTTTTTTTTTTTCTGGATCATGAAAAATAAATACCCATTTTCCTTCAATCAAGTCAGCATGAGGGATCTATGGGGGAGAGGCTTGCTGTTCTTGTGATGGAGGATTTGCTGAATTTTCTACAGCCAAATATTTCCAGGTTTGTTTCCACATGGCTGACTGGAGAAGACGTTGCAGCTGGTGATGCAATGTGGGGTTCTGTAGGAGGGCCGCCTTCTTAGTAGAATGGGCTGGTGGGGAAAGGGGGCAGGCCTGGATGGTGGTCTGGGGTAGAGGGGCCACCATAGTGCTGATTGCCACCAGGTATGTGCCTGCAATTGTGTCAGACACTTCAAATGCCTTCTTTCGTTTGAGTTCTCCTGGCAGCCCTGTGGGGCGTCTTACAAAGGAGGAAACAGAGACTCAGAAACTTAAGTATCTTGCCCCAGAATACAGACCTGAGATGCAAACACAGTTTTACCTGGTTCCAAATCCCAGCTCTGAAACGAACTGCTATCGTAGTCTGCCTCCTGGCTGTGGGGTAGTGGGTTGCTCAAAGGGATATTTTTTAGAAGCTGTCCAGTGGGGAAGAATAAAGCTGGGCTTGATTTGCGAAGTGGGTAGAGGTAAGCGGAACAGCCCGGTGGGTGCGGCCAGCCATAGGGATAGACCCAGACACAGGTAGCAACGCTCTGTCCTGAGCACTCATTGCTTCAGAGCCCCAGCCAATGACAAGGTGGCAGAGATGGTGGAGAGGACTGGAGCAGGTGGGAAGGGTGTCTGAGAACCAGCTAAGAGAGTGCAGAGCTGGGATTCCTTACCAGTGGGGACTGAGAATGCTAACCAGGAAAGCATGACAGAAACTTGCTTGAGTAGACTTGTCAACAGCACAGGGCTTATTAAAGCTGGGAATCCTCACTCCACGAGACGCCAGGGCTTCACCTTGGCTCCCCAGACAATGGGTCTATGACTGTATGATTTGTTCCAGCCAATATCCAATTATCCTCCCTGCTCTGATAAGGCCAGGCCGGGGCTAAGAGACTGAAGACAAGGGTTAGTTTTCTTCTGAATGTACTGAGAGCCAGAATTCTTGACCTTTGGTGAGCTCTGCAGGACCTTGCCATAATGATGCTCTCCCTCAGTCTTCTGTGTGGGGCCCACTGTCAAATCATGAACTTGGATCCATAGCAATGATTTGAGACTGAGCTGACTCTAATGCATATGAATGGTGTGACCTTGGGTAAGTCACTCTCTCATTAGGCTTATTCATAGAAATCAACAAGCTGATTCTAAAATGCATATGGAAAAGCAAAGGAACTGGAATACCAAAACAACTCTGAAAAAAGAAGCACTCAGAAAACAAATTTGGAGGACTCCCACCACCTGATTTTGAGACATACTATAAAACCAGAGTAATCAACACCATGTGGTATTGGAAAAAGGATAGACACATAGATCAATGGAATAGAATAGAGTCCAGAAATAGACCACACATATATGGTCAATTGGTTTTGACAAAGATGTCAAGGAAGTGAGATGGAGAAAGGCTGACCTCTTCAACACATGATGCTGGAAACACTGGATATCTATATGCCAAAAAATGAACTTTGAACCGTACATTGTACCCTATGCAAAAATTAACTAAGATGAATCATAGTAATCGTAAAACCTAAAACTATAAAACTTCTAGATGAAAACATAGGAGAAAAACTTTGTGACCCAGGGTTAGGCAAAAATTTCTTATATAGGACACAAAAAGCATGAAACATAGAAGAAAAGAAATGATAAATTGGATTTCATCAGAATTAAAAACTTATGCTTTGGGGCTTCCCTGGTGGCACAGTGGTTGAGAGTCCGCCTGCCGATGCAGGGGACGCGGGTTCGTGCCCCGGTCCAGGAAGATCCCACATGCCGCAGAGCGGCTGGGCCCGTGAGCTATGGCCGCTGAGCCTGTGCGTCCGGAGCCTGTGCTCCGCAACAGGAGAGGCCACAGCAGTGAGAGGCTCGCGTACTGCTAAAAACAAAGCAAAACAAAACAAAACAAACTTATGTTTTTTGAAAGACACTCTTTTTTTTGTTTGTTTGATTTTGATTTTGGCCATGCCATGTGGCTTGTGGGGCTTGTGGGATCTTAGTTCCCCAATCAGGGATCGAACCCAGGCCCTCAGCAGTGAAAGTGTGGAGTTCTAGCCACTGGACTGCCAGGGAATTCCCAAAAGACACTGTTTTTAAGGAAATGAAAAGACAAGACAATCTTGGAGAAAATATTTGCAAAACTAATATCTGATAAGGGACTAGTATTCTGGTATTGACTTTGTGAATAAAGACCTTGAATAAAGGACTGTAACAATTCAAAATAAGAAAGCAAATAACCCAGTTTTTTTTTTTTTTAAATGGGCAAAAGACCTGAGCAGATACTTCACCAAAGAAAACATATGGGTAGAAAGTGAGCACATGAAAAGTTGTTCAGCATTAGTAGTTACTAGGGAAATGTAAATTAAAGTCACAATCAGCTGCCACTCCAATACCCATTAGAATGGCTGACCATCCCCAGTCCCTGCCAGTCTGACCAAGGTTGGCGACGATGTGGGACTGGCACCCTCAGAAGCTTCTGCTGGGAATGCAAAGTGGAACAATCACTTTGGAAAATAGTTCAGCAATTTCTTATAAAGTTAAGTACACTTATTTTACCACCCTGTGACCCCTGCTAGGTATTTAGCCAAGAGGAATGAAAATATTCACCCACGCAAAAAGCTGTTTGCAAATGTTTATAGCGGCTTTATTAATAACCACCCCAAACTGGAAACAATCCAATTGTCTGTCCACTGGTGAAGGAATAAAAAATGTGGTGAATCCATACATTGGAATTCTGCTCATCAGTAAAGAGGAACAAACTGCTGATATCTGCAATGACATGGATGCATCTCAAGTGTATGATGCTAAGTCAAAGAAGGCTACCTACGGTATGACTCCATCCCTATGGCATTCTAAAGAAGGCAAATCTTTAGGGATGGCAAACTGATCAGTGGTTGCAAGGGGCTGGGTGTGGGGGGAGGGGACTGATTACAAAGGGGCATCAGGGAATTTTGGGGGTTCCGGCAATGTCTTATATCTTGATTGTGGGTGTGGTTATTGACTATGTGCATTTGCCAAAACTTATAGAACTGTGTATAAAGAAGTTTGAATTTTACTGTGCATAAAAAACCTGACAAGGGCTTCCCTGGTGGCACAGTGGTTGAGAATCCACCTGCCAACCCAGGGGACACAGGATCGAGCCCTGGTCTGGGAAGATCCCACATACCACGGAGCAGCTAAGCCCGTGCACCACTACTACTGAGCCTGCACTCTAGAGCCCGTGAGCCACAACTACTGAGCCCAAATGCTGCAACTACTGAAGCCCGTGCGCCTAGAGCCTGTGCTCTGCCAGAAGAGAAGCCACTGCAATGAGAAGCCTGGGCACCACAACGAAGAGTAGCCCCCACTCGCCGCAACTAGAGAAACCCTGCACGGAGCAACGAAAACCCAACATAACCAAAAATAAATAAATTTAAAAAAAAAAAACCTAACAAGAAATTAACACTTTTCTTGAAATTGAAGTTTTGGTGGATCAAACGGATCAAATAGCTGCAGTTTCATGTGGTCTAATATGTAACATGATAAATCACATGGGGTGATATAAATAGCAAAGCTTCAGGTAACTGACATAGGGGAGAGTGTTATGTAGTCCATCGTATAAGAAGGATGACATGGGCAGAGCCATATGGCTGGAAGGGAATTCTCTGTTCATCAGAGTGACAGGGAAATGCTGTCCACGGCTCTGACTTTTCCTGAACTGAGTCTGGTCATGCAAACACATCTTCGAGTCCTTTCTCTGAAGCCAAGTCCCTCTCCTGGAGGTGGCCAGCCCTCACTGAAGCAGAGGCAGGAGTGTATTCTGGACAACACCGTTCCCTGTGGACTCTAAGCTTCACGTCTCAGTGCCCTTTTGTCTGCCAGCTGCCTCAGCTGCCAGTTATCACATAGCCATTTCCTCGGAGCTGACAAGTAAAAAGCCAATAATTCTCTGTCAGGCGGAGGCTATTCTCACAGCAAACCATTGAATGGTCGTTTCAAAGGGGTAAAGCATAGGAATGATCCTTAAAGCTTCCCTGACAGGAGAGATTTAAGGACACGGAAGGGTATTCTTGGGCTGTCCCATTACTGGATGAACGTTCAATGACAGGTATTACATGGTTAGAGATAAAATCCCTAATATCTTCATGCTTTACCTGCTAGTGGATTTGATTCTTCCATGGCAAAGTCCCTATCAAGAACTGTTTCCTTTCATGAGGGTAGGCAGCTGCAGAGAGTATGCTTTTGTCTTCAGAAAAATAGGTCCAGTTTTGAACTACTTTCTTCAACATAGATAAAGAAAAAAGCCCTTTTATCTCCCTTGAAGGCCTTTTCTGCTTCGAGCTTAGGTTAGCTGGATTTGCAACATTCTCTGACCCCACCAAAACCAGGCTGCTTCCCGAGGAGTCTCCATCAGAAACTTAATATAAGGCAAAGAACAGACACAACCCAAAAAGCTCTCCCCGTCTTAAAGGAGTCTTTCTTTCTAAAGTCATAAAAATATCTGATAGACGTGGTCTCAGGAAATAGAAATCTGTTTGGGAGAACATCAATTTTATCATATTTTAGGGAAAAATTGAGGAAGAGAAGGCATTTGCTCATTGCTTTTCTTTTCCATGGCTCCTGTTAATTTTTTACGAGGGACCTAGGACTTGAACTGATGTCTTATAGTTCTTTTTCCACCAACCTGGAAGTTCCTCTGAGGTTTCTTTTTCTCTGTATTCCCACTGTACAGCACAGTGTTTGAAACATAGTAGGGAAAGGGAAGAAAATGACTATTTATTGAGCATCCACTATACAGTTGGTTCTATGGGAGATGCTTTATGAGTGTGTGTTTATAGATACAAGTGTATCGGTTAGCTATTGCAGTAGTAATGCTGTATAACATACCGTCCCAAAGCTCAATAGCTTAAGAACACTTCAATCATTTATTCTTTTTTTTTTTCTGTTTCAGGGATGTTATTTATTTATTTACTTTAACTTTTATTTTATATTGGAGTATACTTGATTTACTGTGTTGTGTTAGTTTCAGGTGTACAGCAAAGTGATTCATTTATACATATACATATATCCATTCTTTTTCAGATTCCTTTCCCATATAGCTTATTACAGAATATTGAGTAGAGTTCCCTGTGATATGCAGTAGTCCTTATTGATTATCTATTTTATATATAGTAGTGTGTAATACTCCCAAACTCCTAATTTATCCCTCCCTCTCACCTTTTCCCTTTGGTAACCATAAGTTTGTTTTTGAAGTCTGTGAGTCTGTTTTTGCTTTGGAAACAAGTTTGTTTGTATCATTTTTAAGATTAGATTCTAAGTGATATCGTATAATATTTGTCTTTGTCTGACTTACTTCACTTAGCATGGTAATCTCTAGGTCCATTCATGTTGCTGCAAATGGCATTATTTCATTCTTTTTTATGGCTGAGTAATATTCCATTGTATATATGTACCACATCCTCTTTATCCATTCCTCTATCGATGGACATTTAGGTTGCTTCTGAGGAAGTTTACAGCAATACAATCTTACCTCAGGAAACAAGAAAAATCTCAAATAAACAACCTAAACTTACACCTAAAACAGCTAGAGAGAGAAGAACAAACAAAACCCAAAGTCAATCATTTATTCGTGTTCATATTTTCTAGGGTTTTGCTGATCTCAGTTGAGTGGGGCTGGGCTTGGTTGAGTGGTTTTTCTTGTTGAAGCTCTGTGAGTTAACCAGGATGGCTCTTTTCCAGGCTCTGGTCATGGGGGTGGCCCTGCTCCATGTGTCTCTCATCATCCTGGGACCAGGAGTCCAGCCAAGGCATGCTCTTCTCTTGGCTATGGCAGGGGGACAAGAGGCCAAGTGGAAACATGCAAGGCCTCCATGACCTATGCTAGGAATTGGTACCCTGTCACGTTCACCTCATTCAATCTGTCAAAGCAAGTGACATGGCCAAACCCAAAGTCAAGGGGTGGGGAGTCAAGGGGAGGGGGTGGTGGGTGGATAGGGGGTGTTTCAAACTCACATGTCAAAGCATGAGGGAGAAATGAAGAATGAGGCCAGTAATGTAGTCCACAGTAATGTTTAATCCGGACATCAACCCTACATGCTAGATATGGTATTATCCCCATTTTACTGATGAGAAGACTGAAGTAGAGGGAGGCCAGACCGAGGTTTCAAAGCTTGTTCTCTTTCTGCCGTACCATGTTCTCTCTGCCTGGTGTTTCCTGGCGCTCCATAAACACACGTTGCATACAGGTTAATCAAAAGCCACAAGTCCAGCTGAAAGTTAAAATAGTTTAACCAAGAGCCTCTTTTCCTGAGCTAAGTTCCAATTTGTCCGCGGTTTCCCTCATGCACTTATTCTGGGTCTCTGTCATTCCCACATGGTGGTACTGTTTAGCGTTTAACCGGCTGGGCTGTCTTAGATGTTCGGTCATGCCCTGCTCTCTCTGGAGCAGTCAGACCAGAAGGCACACAGACCAGGGGCCCCCACTGCAGGAGGGGTCCTCTGTCCACTTTTTTTTTTGTTTTTTTTTGCCAAAATGACCCTGTTTGCTAGAGGACAATTTCAAGCCTGCTCTGGATGGATCTCTTAATCAAAATGGATTATGCCAACAAAAAGGAATGTATCTTTCTAGGTTAGTCCCAATCAGTTCACTGAACTAGGATAGTCAGAAGTACTCCTCTGTGTCTGTCTACACCAGCTCAGCATCTCCTGGTGGTCTCTGGTGGTGGTCTCACTGAAGGGCTTGTCAGGGTCTGAGGAGGAGATTTTGGAGAGAGGCAGAGCCAGCTGGCTGGGACAGCACTGGTGACTCAGGAGGTGATATTTTCCTCTCTGAGTCACAGAGGAACTCCTTGAAGTACCCGCTGGGAGTCTGTGTTTTGCCAGATGCAGACATTGCGGTTTTCCTGCCAGTGAAGTTGTTTCTCTGCCTACACGGGGTCATCAGCAGGCTGCTCTCAACCTAGATGCCCACAGAAAAGTGAACTGAAGCAAATGGTCCACAAGACAGCTCTTAAGGCTCACATCTCAGCTCAGCTCTGTGAGGGAGAAGCATATGGAAGTCAGGGGATGGAGGTACCTCACACGGTGCCCTGTCTGTTTGGGGACTTCTTGCATGTAACACTACAGCCATTGCCAAAGTTTTGAACGGTTACTTCTGACATCCTGGCTAGATCCCAGGCAAGTCATCATGTCCTACCTCTTCTGACCCTCTCCAAATCCCTGTGAATGTTGTTCCCTGTGGTGTGTCTGAGGCAGCTCAGTGGATGCCATGTTTCTTACAGGGGCAATGGTGGAGATATCATTTCACAGATGAGCAAAATGCTTGTTTCTTGGGAGAGGGATGAAATGTGATATTGGAAAAATTTCGGAGCGACTTTGAAAATGTTGGTGGATGAATGGGGCTATTGTAATGCCAGTCATCTTTATATACTTATTCCTCACCATTGCTTGTAATAAGCCCTCGGAAGCTGAGGATGAAATTGGTTTCTCAACGATTTCTCTTTTCACCCTGGGTAGCTCCTATAGGATTATTTAGAAGTCCTCAAATCTTTGTCAATATTTTGGTGACATGCTTCTGGGGGAGGACAAATGTGGTCTTATTTCATTGCCAGTGCACTGCCTTCTAGGAGCTGGTTTGATGGAATGGGGGCAGGGAAGGAGGAAGGAAGGAGGGAGGGAAGAAAGGAAACAGCACTTTTTGATGTGGACCAGATACTTGTTCCTTTTATGCCTGTTGTCCCAGTTTAATCTTCCCACAAATCTTTGGGACAGGTGCTTGGATTCCCACTTCACAGATGAGGAAACTGAGATTACATAAATGGAGCTAGACAAAACTCGGGAAAATAACAAGCGTTGGGATTCAAATCTAAGTGTCTCTGAATCCAAACCTGGTCCATGCTTACTCCCACCTGCAGAACACCTGTCCTCCTTACCAGTCTCCCTGGGCAGCGTTTTCCTTCCTTCCATCATTGAAATAACCACAGCTTCGCCCCATCACCTCCCAGACAAATAGCTGCGACTTTCTCTCCATCTCATCTGTGCTTTTCAATATTCCACTCACCAGATTTTCCCTGGACTTAGATTTGGCCTTAAACACACGAAAAATAATGATTTCTCACTGTAGGTGGCCAAAGGCTCTTCTTAACTAGCATCTTCCCAGCCCCTCAGATGGTTCCTTTGGCTGCTTGCAGCCCTTCATTAGTAAAATCTAAATGATGCAGTACAGTTCATGGGCTGAAACAGGGCCACACACAGCAATTTAACCCATAAGGTGGAGTACCTGACCTTGGAGAGCTTTCTGTCTGGGGCAGCATGGGTCCCGAAGCACAGGCCACAGGTAGACAACCAAAAGAAAGAGGCACAAATATGGTTACTAAATAAAACCTTTACACTGTGTTCAGGTGAAGGAGTGAACCAAGTGGAGTTTATTCTGGAAATAAGGTCCCAAAGCTGGTCATTCATATAGCTCTTTGTCTCAAGGGAGTATAACAATACAAGATGGAGTCATTGCATTAGAGAGTGCAGAATAAATTCCCTTGGCAAACTGGCCTTTGACCTGGCTCATTTTTCTACATACCCCATGTCCAACATCTATCTCCACTTGTTCTCTTATTCTGGATTTTTTATAATAAGAGTACCCAGAGTTCTGATTCCTGAGCTGAATCTCAGTGACTGCCAAGGTGGCCCCAGGTATCTCAAACCCTTCTCCTGTGGGTCACCTTTATGGCTGGCACCCTGAGTTCTACTGTCCTCTGTGGGTACAAGCTCTGCCTCTTCCTCCCTCCATGCTGAGACGTCAGTGCTGTCTCTTCCTCTGTCCAGCGTTCTGTTTTTCCCATCTTCCTTCTGATACTCCATTCTTATTTCAGTAGGAGACTTGAGCTGGGGGAAGGTTAGTATTGTTCTGTAAGCCACTAGGAGCCACTGAAGATTTGTGAGCACGAGACTGACTGTCAATGGGGACCTGGAGGTGGTGGGTGGAGTAGGGACCAAATCGGGGACATCATTAACGATGCTATTGTAATAGTCGAGGAAAGACTAGTGAGGGTCCTAAGCCAGGAGGCTGGTGTTGGGAATGCAAAGGAGAGCGGGAATTGTGGACAGAGTTCCCTTCCACTTGGGATTCCTAAGCCCCCCGAAGGTAGAAGGGAAGCCCAGCCTTTACACTAAGAATATCCAGATTTTGGCGTTTGTATAAAGCTGCCAGCTGCCATGGAAAGGATCCACAGATGAAAGTTGTATAATTCTGGGCTGTGATGTGGGTAATGAAATAGAAGAACTAAGAAAGGGATCTCAGACAAAGGAAGGAGAGAAAATAACCATAATTATTATAAATGAAAGAAGTGATCTCAGAGTTAGATTAAGAAAATGGGACAAAAAGAGATGATGAAGACTCTTCAAAGGAGAGGACGGGAAGGCAGAGGGACTGTGTGCTTTAGTGGAGCAAAAACTCGTGCTATTCATCTGTCTGTCTCTATGGTTTAGTTGACACTAGAATTACTCTTAGGAAAGAAAATATTTTATTTAGGAAAATATCCTGCTCGGTATAGGAGATGAGATAATGAGGGCATACTTTAGTGACAGTCAAGAGACAAATTTCTCTGCATTATAAATAAGTAGCAAATTGGTGATGGGGTGGGGGCAGTGAGGGGAAAGAGGGGAGCAGAGAGAAGATAGTAGGGGGTGAAAAGAGATAGGAGAGAGTGTCAGGGCATCATGGTATGTTCTGAGGCTTTTAAGAATGGGAATGATGTTACTCAGTGAGAAATGATTTGCATTTCTGAGACATACACCCCCTTTCCCAGGAAATTTGGAAAGTCTGTTACTTCCAATGGGAGTTTTTTTTTAAATCCACAAACACCACCAATGCACTGGATCCCTCATCCAGGTTCATGCTGTGGGGTTCAGGGGGCTGCATGCAAGGGTGAGTGAGGTTATCCATCTGCTGACCTGATTCAGCTACAGGAACTTGAACCTGGAAGGGATGCTGTGATTATAAACTTTTCAGGAACACTCAGAAATCTTGGGAGAGGAACCTGGATTTCTACAGGTCAAGGACTGAAGTTCTAACTGGTCACATCTGGTTCTTAAGGACAGGGAGACCCCAGCTGCATTACCTATCTTGGATTATCTGTTTTCTTTCGGGGTCCAGCTTGCCTGAAAATGTTACACAAGTTTGGATTGACCAATTACTTGATTCAGTGACCTCCACCCAGCTCAGGTGTGAAATTTAGGAATCTCAGAGTCAGCTAGGGAAGCACAAAGTTTGGATCTGATCTTTGTGGGTAAGTGTGTGTCAGGAGGCTGGAACAGCAGGAGATACAACTGTCTAGTGCCCGTGTCCTGGGACTTTCTTCCAGCAACAGTCAGGACAGCTTTCTGGAGATCCGTCCATACTGCCTTGTTCCAGAATGTATAAGCTTTACCCTGAATCAGCGCTGCTCAAAATTTAATGTGCCTCTCAGAGCTACCTGGATGGCTCATTCAGATGGTTTGCTGAGTCCCATCCTCAGGGTCTGGGAATGGGGCCTGACAATATGCCTCTCACAAATTCTGAGTTGCTGCCGCTGCTGGTTTGGGAAGCACACTTGGAGAACAGCTGTTCTCAACCAGCATTTCTCAAACTTTAATGTGCATGGGAATCCTCTGGAGATCTTGTTAAAAAGCAGGTCTGTGGTGGGTCCTGATAATTTGCATATTGACAGACTCCCAGGAGATGCTGATGCTCTTCAAGTAAGGACCACTCTTTGAGTAGCATTGCCCCTCGTCAAGCTGCCTTTAGCCTCTGACTGGCTGCAGGTCAAGGCTTCCTATCCATCTAGGAATAAATACCTCCACTCCCTGCCCAGTTGACTCCACCCCATGTCCCTGTTAGGAGCCTAGCTGCCCAATCAGCTGTTGGGACACCTGTTCCCATCCACAGCGCTAGAGGGACAGTTAAGCCTTGTCAGGCTCCAGTCTTGCTGGCTGCTGCACAGTTGCAGCCAGACGTCTGCTCTCTCTCGCTCCCCAGGGCCTGCTCTGCCCTCGCCAGTCTGGCAGTGGCCACCTCCAGTACCAGGAACCAGCCGTTCCTTTGTCCTTGAAACCAGCCCTGCTCGGCTTCTCTCTGGCTTTCCCACTGTCCTGGTCACTCCTGAATGACTCCAGCCTCCAAAACGGGCCTGCCACAGCTGCTCTGGTGAAAGGGCGGGAGGAACAGGGAGGTGATTCAAATAAGGAGAAGCTGCAAAGATAGAAACATAGGGGAGAAGGAAAGAGGAACGGGGGTTCATGCGTGCCTCATATGAGTTTTGTTATTTGTAGGATTGGAATAACAAGGACTAATAAGCTAATAAGCACCATGATGGATTTAGGGAGGGTTTCTTGTAGGGTGAGGTCGTGGGAAGGGAAATGGTTTGGGGTTCAGGACACCCAAGTTCTAGTGCTTATTCTGATGGTAGTCAAGAGCCCCCTGGCCTCACTGTTCTCATTTATCAAAAGAGAGGGTTGTATGAAACCAAATTGGAGGCACCACATATCACAAAATGTCATTTATTATGAGGATTAAATAGGGAGGCTGGGAAAGCCCTAGGCTTTGGAATCAGAAAGACCTGAATTTATTTATTTATTTATTTATTTAATTTATTTTCAATTTTTAAATTGAAGTATAGTTGATTACAATGTTGTGTTAATTTCTGCGATACAGCAAAGTGATTCAGTTATACATACATATACATTCTTTTTTAGACTCTTTTCCATTATGGTTTATCATAGGATATTGACTATAGTTCTCTGTGCTATACAGCAGGACTATGTTGTTTACCCATTCTATATATAAAAGGTCATATCTGCTAACCCCCAGCCTCCCATTGCATCCTTCCCCTAACCCACTCCTCCTTGGCAACCACCAGTCTGTTCTCTTATGGAGAAAGACCTGAATTTAAATCCCTGCTTGTCCTGCTCAATGTCTCAGAGCCACTGGACACATCTCAGTCACTCTAGGTTGCTTCTTTACCAGTGAGGATTAAATGAAATAACAAATAAAAAGAACCTAAAATAGCTGCAGGTATATAGTGAGTGAGCACTCAAGAAAAAGATGCTAATATTACGATAGTCACTAAAAACGTGAAAAACCTGTACCTTTCCACTGTGCTCCATTTTGTTAGACTGAAATGCTCAAACATGTATTACTTTTTTCTCCTGTAGAAACACTTCAATTTTGTGCTTCCCATACTAACCCCTTAGGTAGTCTGTGTTTGCTCAACTCAACCTCCAAGAAAATACATTCCAAAATCTTGCAACAAGAGGGTAACAACAATCAAAGCAGCGTGTTGCCCTACTTAACATGTTTTAGGGAATTATTTAATACTGAATTCCAGGAAAACTGACTGAAACATAATCTGTGCCAACAGCTCCTGTGGGTCCTGTAACCTGAAGGAAATGTTTAAGAACAGGGCAGGTAGTACAGGACAAAATGTTTTTTTATTGTCTGTTTCTCTGAAAATGGTTGTCATGGGATGCTGAACATAGTAGGTGCTCACTCGATGGTTCTTCTTTTTCTTCTCTTTTTTTTTTTTTTTTGCAGTACGCAGGCCTCTCCCTGTTGTGGGCTCTCCCATTGCCGAGCACAGGCTCCGGATGCGCAGGCCCAGCGGCCATGGCTCACGGGCCCAGCCGCTCCGCGGCATGCGGGATCCTCCTGGACCGGGGCACGAACCTGCGTCCCCTGCATCGGCAGGCGGACTCTCAACCACTGCACCACCAGGGAAGCCCTCGATGGTTCTTGATTGAAAGAAGGGTGTTCTAGAGACTTAAGTGTTCCACCTGTTCAAGATCACAGTATCTGCTGAAGGTGACTGTTGCCTCCATTGGTAGCCTGACGGTTTGTTTATTTAGTTCTGATTTGGGTCCCCCAGGAAGCAGGTGTTTGGTTTCAAGCAACAGAAACTGAGTCTGGCTAATGTATGTGGCTATCTGGAGTTTACAGGTGCACAGGGAAGGCTGGAGAGTCTGGATTAGTAAACAGTAAGAATCCAGGACTTACCTGACAGGCACTTCCATAGGGATGAATGAACCAAAGGTTTTGAATATTTCTTTTTTTTTTTAATTTATTTTTTGGCGGCATTGGATCTTCATTGCTGCGCGGGCTTTCTTTAGTTGCGGAGAGCAGGGGCTACTCTTCGTTGCTGTGTGCGGGCTTCTAGTAGTTGTGGCATGTGGGCTCAGTTGCTCTGCGGCATGTGAGGTCTTCCTGGATCAGGGGTCGAACCTGTGTCCCCTACATTGGCAGGTGGAGTCTTAACCACTGTGCCACCAGGGAAGTCCCTGAATATTTCTTCACTAAAGGAAATAGGCCTGGCATTTCTGAAGGTGCCACTCCCTCAGGCCCAGCCTTCAAATATGATCCCCCTGCCAGGACTCTGATATGAGCAGCTGACAAAGGGACAGTGGCACATCAGAGAGCCAGCCCATATATTACCCCCATGCCCAGCAGTTACTCTGTCCTCCTATTCCTTATGAGATATAACAGACATGAGGACATTCATTCTTGTGAATCATAAGTGCAGTATGCAGCCCAATGTGTGGAGTTGCCTTCAATATTAATCTCTGAGTACTGGTTAGTTAATTTCCTATTAACTACCCAATAGTTAATAAAACCTGGTGCTTTGGTTTTGTTGTTTTGTGCCTAATATGTTTGGGTTTTATGGATAAATGCTTACTTAGCACATTGTATCTACAAAGAACCCCTATGGGTTATAAGATAACCCCAATGGCCAAACAACTTCATCTACCGACAGAATTATTTCTGTGGTGTGCTACATTCATGTCAGAATTTGGCTAGGGAATTGTGGTCTTCCTGTGCTTTATTTCCCCAATTATATTCTGAAATGTGCATAATAGACCCTACATGGTGGGTTTGTTGTATTAAACTGTATACTATGTATATTCATCACGCCTGATGTGGTAGGAATGAATACAAAAGACAAGGATTATAACTTGTCTAGATATAGACAAGTCCTTCTATGACTTTCTCTATCCCCATGTAATAATCAGTGACTAAGACTTTGTTGGCTTATATGACAAAGTTTTGGGCAGGAGGAAGGTGAAAGAAAGGGAGGGTGGCCATATTCCCGGCCCCTCGATCTCTCCACGGTACAGAGCTGAGTCACAGCACTTGAGTCACTGGCACCCTCATTCCCTGTCTGTGATTTTGGTTATCACAGTCCTCCTAACAATTCCCCTGCAGGCTCAGGAGTGACGTGGAATCACTGTTTTTTGTTTTTAAATATTATGAATTATTTTGTGTGAGAATTATAAAGTTGATATTCTTTTTAATAAAAGTCTAATAATTTATTTCTTTCCTTGTATCACTCTGCCTGACACCAAGTCCCCAAAGAGAGAGAGTTAGTTTGTCTGGCCTTGATGATGGCCCCAACCCTTCAGCCAGGGGAGAGGATGTCATCCTCGTTGATGGTTCCAACAAGCAAATTAGGGCAAATTGATGTTCATAAAAGGAATCTGGGTCACAGTTGCCAGGAGTACAAACAGTTGATGATGCAGTGGGTGTGCAAGAATTCCAAATCTCCACTACAGGGTTTGCAGCGTTTACTCCCATAAAAATTATAAAGCCTAATAAAGAAACTACTCCAAAACAGCAGTTAAGATTTGGACAAAAAAATATACTAAGAAATAACATAATTTAATCACTTTGTCATATATATATATATATATATATATATATACACGCACACACACACAAATATGTATGTATATATATATATACACACACACATAGGTATGTATATATATATATGTATGTATGTATGTAATCATGTATATATATATATATATATATATATATATAGAGAGAGAGAGAGAGAGAGAGAGAGAGAGAGAGAGAGACATTCACATGTAACTAGGATTACAGTAGAATATTTTGTATTGACATGATTCGTTAAAGTTACCCATTACTAACAGACACTAATTTGTTGGCATAATTTGTTTGCAGCTCTCACCTTCCTGCCCAGCTCCCTCTCTCTCACCATCTGAGTCAGCCAGTCTGTCTGGCTTCTACCAGGTGCTGTGTGAGGTTCTAACACCAAGATCGAGACCAGGTACCAGTCTTGGTGGTCCTTGTTGCCAGGGAGTCCCAAATTGAGGAAGAGAGACTGACAGGTAAGTGGGTCAGTTTCACTTGGCTGGTGACCTCAAGGACGCCAGACTTTGGATTTGGGGTGCAACCTGTGCTAGGACACCAGGCACTGAGGCACTTACTGCATTCCATTCTGCAGGATTCCTAGGTCTTTTCTCATCCCAGATACTTCATTCCCTTCCTTTGTAATCCTGCATCTCCCTTGCGCAAATCCAGTGCAAACTGGCTGGGTCCAATTCAGTGCCATGAGGCCCCTGTCCGCTGGCCAGCTCCTTCCCTGGATGGAGCCAGGACTGCCAGAAGCGAGGCGATGTCTTCCTCCACACCACCCCCTCTCTCCACCTGCAAGTCTTTGTTAGAGGACTCCAGAAGGCCACCTCCTCACGCCAACTTCTCCGAAAAACTCTCCCTTTCCTCGGAGGGTGGACATTGTCTCTGGTCACTAGGTACTCCTTTATGTCCATCAGTTTATCTGAGACCCACCTAGGAAGCAGCTTGGTCACTGTGCAGTGTAAAAGGGCAAACATTATCTTTGCTCCCTCTTTCTATCTGCTCTTTTTGGAGAGATGCCAACCTGAGGAATGTGAAAAGGATTTTATTTAATTTCATTTCTATTCATTTTCAAGCCTCCAAAGCAGTAGAATTGACTCCTCTGCTTTGGATTAGGCTCAGAAGGATAATATAAGTCTCATTAACTCTGAAAAATTGGGGAAGTATCTTCCAAAGCTCTGCTTTGATCTTGTCGTCTTCCTGCTCTCCCCCCTGCCCAGGGGACAATCCAAACCCTTTCTATTGGCTTTTGAAACCCCACACAGGGAGTGGGCACCCTAGCCAGGTATGCCTCCCATGGTGCATCCTTCTCATCCTCTGTTTGGGCGACACTGGGCTCCACTTCATCCCCCAAACACTCCTCCTCTTGCTCATTCGGGCTGTTACCCAGAATGCATTGCCCTCCCATTCTCACCTCTTCAAATCCCACTCCGTTTTCAGGACTCTGTTCAGAGGTCACTTTTTTTTTTTTTTTTTTTTTGCGGTACGCGGACCTCTCACTGCTGTGGCCTCTCCCGTTGTGGAGCACAGGCTCCGGACGCGCAGGCTCAGCGGCCATGGCTCACAGGCCCAGCCACTCCGCGGCATGTGGGATCTTCCTGGATGGGGCACGAACCCGTGTCCCCTGCATTGGCAGGCGGACTCTGAACCACTGCGCCACCAGGGAAGCCTCAGAGGTCACTTCTGTCGGGAAACCTTCCCAGTTGGAGCGAATCTCTCCTTCCTGTCCCCTTTCACGGTATTTGTGTGTGGCTCTCTCTTACTTTTCCCATTTTAACTTTCATTCTGGATAACCTGCCAATTTTCCTCACTACATCCCAATTTTAATTTAGGTGACCAGACACTCAAGACAAGGAAATTCTGGGTTGGGGGGTTGCATTCAAAATCCCCCTCGGCATTACCTCCCTCATCCCGTCGATCAGCAAGTCTGCTATGTTACCTGTGAAATGTTTCTTGAGCACCTCCCTTCCTCTCTGTTGTGATGTTCAGGGCTTAGGCCCTCATCACTGCTCCCAGAGGTCACTGCAATGGCTTTCCACCTGCGTTCCCTGCTGTGACCTGCTGGGCTTAAATCCACTGTCCACACAGTTGTGTGTTTCTCTCCCCTGTTAGTCCAGCAGCTTCCTCAGTAGCAACCACATCGTGGTTATGAAGACCTGGTGCCTATTAGATGCTTAATAAACACTGAGTGAATGAAGGATGAATAAGTGATGTAGTTATTGGGATTGGGGAGGGGGTGCCAACCAGCTCGGATGGGAGGATGCTACGTGATCATGGGTCCTTGACTTGCACAAACATCCTGCCTTCCCTCCCGGACCCCGTTTTACTCATCTGTAAAATGACAGTGATGATCTTGTTTCTGAGATCCAATCATGGATCCAATTTACCCCCGATTCATTTACATCTGTCTCACAGTTAAGCAAACACCTTAAGTTAGAGTGATCTGAGGGGTACCTTGCAAGAGATCACCCTTCCCTATGAAAGAATGTTTTCCTTCTTATTTCAGCTTGTTCCTTATGTCTCTTGTGAAGTGGACATGGACTATTGCTGGTGGGGCAGAATACAAGGGAAAAGCTTTCTAATCTGGTGTGTGACTCTCTCTCCCTTTCATCACCTGGCTGGGGCTCTCAGGCTCTATGATTCAGATTCAAGTTAAAGAGTGTCTGAAAAATCTGCTTAGACACAAAAATCAATCAAAGAAAAGGAGGAAAGACTGAGGGCTACAAATTACATAATTCAGGTGGTGAGTACACATGGCTCCCTCCTTTAAAGACTGTGGAAGGTGGAAATCTGAAGTGTTAATTCAACAGTTGAAGGAAACGACAATAATGATTATGCCAGGAAATTTCTCCCTGTGTAATGGTTGGGAAAATGTGCTCAGATCACAGATATAAAAGTTATATACTTGAACTTTTTTATGCCTAAGACCCTTCCTGAATTCAAATATTCTGTCCTCTTGCTTCCAGAAGTACATTTAATAGTCAGTTCAGTTGGGATAATATGGTCATTGCATGAACAGGTCTTGGAAAGTTTTGATAAATTCATACCAGGTTTCTCTTGCTTACAAGAATAAAATAAGTATAATATTAATAATAATGCCTGGGACTTCTTAAATTCCTCCTATAAACATATTTCCAGTTTCCTAATGGAAAAATCTCTGCTTGAAGGCTATCAATTATTCCAAGCTCCAAAGCCATAATTTTCCTGGAAAACAGAATCCTCTTACTTGGGATCCCATTTCTTTCTGTGTTGCATCTAAATGAGACTGGGCCATCTGAGCAGTGAGTAGCACTGGAGGAATATTGGCTGTTGGTTAAGGTGAAACCATATAAAAATTGTTAAAGTGTGTTTGGACAAAGGGAATTGAGCTATGCATTGTTCACCTAATTATATCTGCCGGGGAAGTAAAGTGAGAGCACTGCTGTTTGGAACAGAGTAACAGGGCAGACCAGGGGCTGCATGAGAAACCCTTATGGAAAGAGCATGAGTGTCATATGTGGGGCTGACCCTTGAGAAGGTAGGTGTGGGTGGGAGCCTGCAGTCTATGTGTTTACTGTTTTGCAAGCTCTCTTATCTTCATTCCCTTTAGCCATTTTGTAGCTCTAGCTTCTCTGTTGCCTGTTACGGTATCTTTCTTTCATTAACCAATATCTCCCCTTACCATCTTACTAATGACTATGTCATGGAGAATACTGAATAATCCATATGACGCCATACTATCCCTGCCCAAGTTGGAATGGGTGGAGAGGTTGAGGATCAGGGCAAATGAGTTGATGGAAGAAAGTCAATGTTTCTGATCAGGAGGGTGGATCCATGGAGCCAGAATGTTGGGGGTCGGTGGGATGGACAGTGTCAGGCATCTATCAGGAGATGGGAAGTCAGAAAATGACTGAGGTCAGGGTAGTGTCCAGGTTAGGAACATGCCTAAGCAACTGCCCCCTAGTGGTCAGGAGGTCAGGAGATAGCTAGGAGGTTAAGGATCCCCAAGTGGGCCATCCAGAGACACAGTCTTGATGAGGTAGAGTGGGGCTCACAAGTCATTCATTGTCACAATAGTGGAAGAATCAATGCTTATCAATTTTTCAATAAATTGAACTAGATTCAAGATTATGTCTCTATGAAAACTTACTGACTTATGTTCTGATGTACATTCTTGAACTGGAAAAAAATGGTCAGGGGTACAAAGAACACACCAGGAGCCACAGGGACTATCTTACAACAGCCACTTCCCACAATGAAATTTCTTCTAATAGCTGCAACAATAAAATATTGGGTAGCATTTTACTTCCACACATTTTTTTAATGAGTTCATCAAAATTTGAGGGGCATGTTGTATATGGAAATAACAAATGTCGGGTGTGCAGCTGAAGGGAAAATGTTGAGAACTGCCAATTCAGTGTCCTGAACTGTGGCAGTGGAGGCAGACTGGGAGGCAGCAGGTGCTTCTGCTCTTGGCTTTCAGAATTTTGGAGTTCAACATTGGTTGATATCTGGGTCATAGACCAGTCAGGAAGGTCAACTACTGCACCACTGCCTTCTATTCCAGAACATACATCTCTCACCCTTGTCACTCTTTCATGTTGTAGACACACCTGGTTTCTGGGTTCTGTCATGTCTTCCTTCACTGTGGTCTGACGTTTTCTCTTCGCTGCCCCTTGTCCCTAAGCCTCCCACTTGAGGCCAAGTCTGGAGCCTGGCCATCCCTTTCTTCCAGTAGTTTCTCTCCTGGCAGCCACTCCCGATTCCAATCCACCCTCCACTCTGCCACTCTGCTAATCTTCCTGAACTGTCTCTGGCTTCCTGATGCTTCCCTGTTGGAAAAATTCAGCAAAACACGGTGAGATGGAAAAAGCCCCCACCAGGTACATCCCTGGTTTCTCACCCCTTTGCCTTCATCTTGCTGTGCCACTGAGCAAGGTGTCTCCTGTTCTGGGACCCCAGTGTTCTCCTCCATGATATGAAGTGATGCCATTAGCAGAATGTTACGAACCTTGATTCCTCTGCTTAAAAGCTCTCCAAATCTGCCCCACTGACAATTTTAATACAATATTGCCTGCAATGTTTTAGACACCTTTATGTGTTCATCAGAGAAATTTTGGAAACGTAGATGAGCACAGGGAAAACAATGAAGGTCTTTGTAGTTAGAAAGGAAATGCTTGCTTTCAAACTAGGACAGGACACCATCTCTTTGTGCAAACCTCTTCCCCTCTTCTACCTTCAACTCCATTTTAGCCCTTTCGCTCTCCCCTTTGGCCTCTTGGAGGATGGTAACATTATGGGAGACTGCGTAATAAAATATGGTGGTTAGAGAAACAGGCTTTTGAATCAGAGAGGTCTGGGTGATGCCTAATTTCTTCGTGGCCTAGCTGACCCTTGGTGACAATGTTTCTAAGTGTCTTTTACTCCTTTGTAAAAGGGAGATAATAATAGTATCTTTCTCAAAGCCTGGTGAGGAATTTACCATATGGCATGGCACATAGTAAAAGCTAAATAAGTGTTAGCTCTGAATAAGCTCAAGCTTTCTCTTTATGCATCTTTTTCTAGTCTGCTTCACAGACCTGCCACTGACCTTACAGGGATTACTACGCTGTTGGACCTTAGGTTTTTACCTAACCCTGGGCCTTTTTTCCTGGCCAGCCAAATGCAGACATCTTCAGTGGGGAACCCTGCTTCTATTTCTTTTGTCTTCTTAAGGAAACCAGACAAAATGCTCGCCCAATAATATTTTTGGAGCAATGAAATGTTAACACCAATTAGATGATGCTATGGCATTCTCCCAGCCATAACTAAAATCGTGGTGAAATTGTTCTTCCCAGGCTTTACCTCTTTGCCCGCTACTCTGCAGATACTTTATCTTGATAGACATCCTCTGACACCTGAGGAGCCCTGAGATTTGGGATTTGGTGACTCTTGAATTGGCTACCTGAAATGTCAGAGTTACCCCAGGCTCTCTCCCTTGGGGCCAGGAGATGTTTTCATCCTTCCAGCTCATGGTGAGTTTGAGGCTCAGGAATGGAGATGCTGCCCTCAGAGAAGCTGGGGAGAGGTGATTTTGCAGTGTTGTCTGTGAGTTTATTTGCTGTCCATCGTTTGTCATGGCCACATGAGGGTATGATGGGCACTTTCACTGCCCTCAGCACATTGTGGGGAGATCTGTCCCCATGGGTTTTAATTTTGGAGGAAAACCTCAACATCACACGTAAGGTGGAAAAGTTTTATTTATCATACCTGCTATGATAAACAAATTCGAACTAATGTTTGTATAGAGGGTATCTATTTGGGGACTGATACTGGAAGAAAGCATCCTCTACCCCCTCCCAGTGTGTCGAACGGACAGGGAAGAGGCTGCAACAGGAGTGGCTCGGTCTGTTTTTAACTCTGCCAGCTGAGGTTCTTACCCTAAAGGGAGGGGGTGGGCAAGGTGAGGGTTCATGTGTCAGGAATGGGAGGGGAGGTTCTGGACCTACATTCTGCAGCAGCAGCCTGAGCTCCACATTTTCTTTGCATCAGAGAAGCCTCCTCATTGGCTGTCTGCCTAACGATCAAAATCTCCCCATGGAGATTTTCTCTTCCACGTGCCCTTCATTTGGGTGTCCAGGCGGAAGTTGACCCCAGGCTCATCAGAACTGGAGCTGCCTCCGACTCCTATCTGGTTCTCCGACTGCACAGTTCCGCTCCACTCGGGAGGTTGGAGGGTGCCGTGCATTCATTCCATCTCATCAGATGCGCTCTAGTTTGGGGGCCCATCCATCGCCCCACCTTGCTATGTGGAACCCAGAGCTCTCCAAATGCCCAGATCGCAGCTATGACTGCGTATTTTCAACACTGCTCTGTGTGTACCGAAAATCCAGGGAGGGAAGCTACACAGAAAGCTTTGGAGAGTAACCAGAATGCACATGGAATCATTCATGTTTGAGGAGGGGATGGCGAGACTTTTGCTCAGGGTCTGAGCAGAACAGAACCAAGGGATACAAGGGATCTGGTCTCTTAGAGACCCCTCCAACTTTGTAAGGTTCTAAATCTAATTCAGAGTGAGAATGGGAAGGGGCAGGCTGACCGGGTAGAGATCTGCTCCTGTTTATTAGAAAGAACCGAAATGCAGTATCATGTATGTGGAAGGAATTGTTCTCAGATCACAGTGGTCTCGTCCCATCAGGCAGGGGAATGGGGCGCTGGGAGGCTCTGTAAGGCCTGGGGTTGCTGGGACAGGGGGGTGGCCTGGGGGTGGGCACACCAGGGCTGACTCAAGGCTGGTGTTGCGAACAGATGTGGGCTCTGAGACACTGACACTTATTCTAGACTCCTTCACTGGAAGGTCCGAGGCCACCTGCCTACCCATGTCCTTTAGGGCTCAGCTCATGAGGCTGAGTTTCCAGGGAAGTTATCCGAGATGGCTCTTGGCCACTGGTTTAACTCAACACTGCAGGGACGGCCACTATTCATCTTTATACAATGTTCTATTCATCCTTAACACCCCTCCAGTCCTCCTGGGTGCCACTTACAAGGTTTTCATGATCCTGTTAGATAAGACATTCATTTCCTTTCCTGACCCCCTCTTATCTGGATCATTGGATTTCCTTGCCCATAGAGAATTGTCTTGGGGTGAATGCTTGTGTCTGTTGCCTGAATGCACTACTGTCATAGACTTGGTGAGGGATGTGAGGGGCAGATTTATTTCCTTTGATATTTTGCATCAGCGGTACTGGCGTTATACAACAAAGGAAGTCTTAGAGAAGTGCTATCAGGGGAGCTTATACAAAGACACCCCCGGAATTCTGATATGTCCTCACTGAGTTGCAGTGCAGCAGTGAGGCACCATCACGGGTCGCCGAGGTGAAGCACAGGGTGGGGGAATGTTGTTTAACCATCTCTGGGGTTAACTGGGTGTAAGACCAGCCATGCATCACCCCAGATGCCTCTAGGACATGCTGCCACTGTATTTATCCCTCACGGTGTTCTCAGAGGCACAAGAACTCCAGTATCCAAATGAACATGAAGGTGGCCCAGGGCATGGATATTTTTGCTGTGAGAGTAGGAAGGCTTGAACTGAGGTCTCAGGTGTCTTGAGGTGTCAGTTCCTGCCTCTCAAGTGATTAAACATTACTTTTCACGGCTTGTATATTTTTGCATAATCCTCATAATATAGGGGTCAGTATAATATCCTATAATCCTTATAATGTGTGACAGGTACAATTAGCCTTACTTCCTACATTCGGAAACCAAGACTCAGAACAGAAAAGTGACTTTCTCAAGTCACAAACTTCATGCTGGCAGAGTCTTGGGCATGAGTTTCTATTTCCTGATTCTCAGGTACATGCTGTTTTTGCTAGACTCAAAGTAGTAAAGAACTGAGACTCTTTATTTGGAAGTAATGAGGGATTCCAAAAATAGCCTTAGCGGTGCTTAACAGATTGGAAAGACCAAAGGAACTGAAGCCAAAGAAGACTGAGAGAGGTGAGCTGTTTCATTGTATAAATTTTCATTAACTTAGTTAATAACAATTGATGCTGCCTTTATATGTGTCTATATATTAATTAAAAATACTTGCGATTTGATACAAGGTCAAAAATGACTCATTGAATTGTTTCTCAAATTGTGCTGACCTCAAATAAGAATCTCATGGTGATCATGATTTTGTAAAATTGATTAGATAAAAAGAAATGTATCCAAGTGTCAAAGGATACATTAGGAATGGTTGCTAATGAGCTCGATGTCTCAGAGCTGCCTGGCTGGGGGCACAGTAGGTGCTAAATGAGTGATGATGGAAGGCTCGGTTGGCCTTCCATCCCAGGGAGCATGATGCTTTAATGTGTGAGCTAAGATGAAATTCTAAAAATGTATCAGCCTATAAATTTAAAGGCTCATCTGGAAAAATTTCAAACTTACAAAAGGTTAAGAGAAGAGTATAGTAAATCCCTACATATCCTTCCTCAGCTTCAAGACATCAATATCCTGTTATTTTCATTTTCTATCCCTTTAACAAACACACACACATACACATTCTTTTTTGGCTGGAGAGCTATACAGGAAATTCTAAGCATCGTAACACTCACCTGTGAATTTATCTGTATGTATCTTCAATAGAAAAAGACTTAAAAAAATATATATACATATATACATATATATATATATATACATATATATATATATAACTAGAATATCATCTCCACAAAAATAACAATTATCCTATCACTTAACCTGTGAATATATATGTATGTATCTTCAATAGACAAAGATTTAAAAAAAATAACCACAATATCATCATCACAACAAAAATAACAATCATTCCTTAATATCATAGAATACCTCTTTCGTGTTTAAGGCTCCATGATTGTATCAAAATGCTCTGATTCTTTTTTTAATAAATTTATTTATTGTATTTATTTATTTTTGGCTGCGTTGGGTCTTCATTGCTTTGCATGGGTTTCTCTTTGCGGTGGCTTCTCTTGTTGCAGAGCACAGGCTCTAGGCACGTGGGCTTCAGTAGTTGTGGCACGTGGGATCAGTAGTTGTGGTGCATGGTCTTAGTTGCTCCGTGGAATGTGGGATCTTCCCGGACTAGGGCTCGAACCCATGTCCCCTGCATTGGCAGGCAGACTCCCAACCACTGAGCCACCAGGGAAGTCCCAAAATGCTTTGATTCTTTTGGTTCGATTATTCCAATTAGATTTCAAACAATGTCTTCACACTGCATTTCGTTGGTCCAGCTCTTATATCTCTTTCAATTTATAATAGTTTCTCCTTCTAAGAAAAAGAGTTAGGTCTAGAGGCTTGAGTAGATTCAGATACTTTAACAAAAAATACTGTGGACTTCCCTGGTGATGCAGTGGTGAAGAATCCACCTGCCAATGCAGGGGACACACGTCCAATCCCTGGTCTGGGAAGATACCACATGCTGCAGAGCAACTAAGCCTGTGTGCTCTAGAGCCCATGAGCCACAACTACTGAGCTCGCATGCCACAACTACTGAAGCCCATGCACCTAGAGCCTGTGCTCCACAACAAGAGAAGCCACCACAATGAGAAGCCCATGCACCACAATGAAGAGTAGCCCCTGCTCTCCACAACTATAGAAAGCCTGCATGTAGTAACGAAGACCCAACGCAGCCAAAAATAAATAAGTAAAATAAATAAATTTATATAAAAAATACCGCATAGGTAAAATTTTGCACTTTCTTTAACCTACAACATTTTGAAAAAATTCTATGTTTCATTAGTATGCATTGATACCAGGTCCTAATTCTGGGGCAAGATTGATCATGTGAGGAATGTTTTGGGAAGATGACATGGAGACATGGTCTTTTATCATACCTGATGGGTCAGACTTGTGGAAATCACAGCCACCCAGGACATGGCTGCTGGGAAAGGGGAGTAGACTACTATCCAGTATCCACCAGACATAACAGTCATAAAGTCTCTCAGAAAGGATTTTAGGGCAGAGGAGAGGCCCTAATTCAGGGCCTATTTTCTCTTGCTTTACACACAGTTCTAAGAAGTTGCATTTTATTTTGGCAACCCACAGTAAATATGAAATGGAAAATTTAAAAGAGCAGGTAGTCCAGAAACATGAAAAGAGCTGGATGACAGCTACATGATCAAGGAGAAAACAGAAGAACTAGAGAAGGCACAGAATCCAGGATAAATTGATATAGAGGCCAAGAAAGTTCGTCTTCCTTTTAGTGGGTACATCATGCTTGTCTGTTTACTTGCATTGTCTATGTTAACTGTCACACTAACCTTCTGAGGTAGGCACTATTATGTTCTGTATTTCACAGATAAAAAACATATTCAGAAATATTCCTCAAGTTACCCAACTGGGAAGAAAATCCCAAGGAGCACTGTCTCATTGCTCTGTGATCAAGTACAAGGTGTGCATAGGTATGCCCGTGACCCTGAGAGAAGAAAAATTGAGGCCCTGTCTCTCTTGGTTAAGCAGGCAAGAAACCACATGATGTGTTTTGAAATGTACTGACCTCCCCACAAAATGGGAAAAATAAAATGTTTGTAATCACTTTAAACAGCTTCAGGTTTCTGGAAAATTTATACACACGGAAGTCCAGATATAAATGTTTAGAACTTGGCACTCCAAAAATTTATACAAATCAGAAACACAGAGATGTTATACCAGTAGTTAAATTCATGGATCAGTTTATCTTGAAGTGTTACCTGGTAACATTTCAGTGATATTGATGTTGTCAGTTTTCTCTGTCAGCCTGGACTTTTCCTGTGGTTTTCTAGAATTTTCAGTGAGGCATTTGACTGCCAGAGCCAGTAAGCTCTACTTGAGAATCTAATTTTGTCTCTTCTCCTCTGTAACTCAAGATTGGATTAGTTAGGACTGGGATTCCCCATCACACCCTGTAGATGATGGTGACTATTAAAGAAACGATCTCTGCAGGGGTTTTTTCTTGCAAAAAATAACATGATGGGAGCTTTTAGTTTGCACACATTCTACATGAGGTACATCTTAACCAACTCTTACTGAAGATCAGGAATCTGGGGGAGGTAAATACTTCATCAACAGAAATGATACCTTGGACGTCACCCCAGCATCATGTCAACTGTCTGGGACTCAGTCTTCTAGAGCCCAACCTGAGAGTCAGGACACACAGAATTCAGTTTTGAGGTCATCCTCGGGCACATCCAGCACCATCTGGGGCAACTTAATGAAGGGACAAAACCCTCCCAATTCATAGTCCCTAGGCCTTCAGTAAATAATTTTTGGTGTTCATAGTGATGATTTTGAATGAGCAAGCCATGTTAATAGGGAAATGATTAAGAGAAACAAAAAACCTTGGTTACTTAAAGAACTTACCTTCAGGGACTTCCCTGGTGGTCCAGTGGTTAAGACTCCGCCCTTCCAATGCAGAGGGTGCGGGTTCGATCCCTGGTGGGGGAACTAAGATCCCACATGCCGCGTGGTGTGGACAAAAACAAAACAAAACAAAAAACCTTGCCTTCAGCTCTCTGGACAACTTAACAATCCACCAATGATTCATTTCCTGACCATCCCAGCTAACCAAAGTTTTATGCTATGGTGCTTTAAAAAAAAAAGCATCTTTTGTTTCACCAGCAGAGAAATTCTGAACTAGTCTCACCTGCCATGACATTTCTTCTGTGCTTTTGACAATTTTCACAGCATATGGATTCTTCATTTCATTCTCAGACACATCAGTTAATTAGCTAATTTGGGTTTTGATTCACATGTATTAAACTCCATCATTTTTGAGCACACAAAAACCCCCTTATGTGACATAAATGGCATTATGTCCAAAAGAATGGTGTTAGATTATCTTTTGCTTTGGAGGAAAAGACAGTAATTAATTTGATATATATTTTTTCATTTGCAGACTTTAATGCCATTTTCACCACTGAAGGAAAGGTGAATGACCGTGGCCAGTCACTGCTCCTGGTTTTTGTGACCCTGACATTGTATGAGAGGAGTTTGGGGAAATGAAATGGAATAAAAGGGCCTCAGTTGAATACATGGGTAAGTAGTGTTCTTAAGACTTCAACAAAATCTAAAAGAGTTTGCAATTCACACAGCTTTTCTGCCAAGAGGGATATTTTGAATAGTTGGCGGAATGAGGAATTAAATGTGGATTATTCTGGAAAAGACTGGAATTTAATATAACATTTGAACAGGTTAAATTTGTAACAATAAAATACCAGGGGGAGAATGAGACCATTTAATTTCCAGCACACAGAAGACACATAACGGTTCTAGAAAGGATGAACGCAGCATAGGCTGCTGTTTCAGGCTTCTGTGTTCATTTTCAAAAGCAGCCTGGGAAATTCCTGCCATTCTTTGGAATTCGAGGCAGTGGCAAAGCTATGGTCAGATGTGATGGATTACGCAGCCAATTTGCTTGAAGTTTGTGGTTCACTAATCCAGCTCTTTGAATTTCAAAGAACCGAGGTGATGGCATTTGGGATGTACATCACAGAAAATTAATGGGGTTCCTTGGTCAGAAGTGAGAACTAAGACAATGTGACAGGGAAAATGGGGACTGCTGTTACTAATGGCTGGGGAGTGGGACTCCTGGTTTCCAATGGGAAAGCCTGCCTAGACATTCAGGGCCTCTCCCCGCCCCGATCCCCCTTGTAGGCTCCGAGGGAGCCCTCTTTGTGGGTCAGCCTTGCCAAGAATGAGAAAACACAAAGCACTACTTATTCAGGTGGTTCCCAAGAATTCAGCAGCATCAGAAGCAGTTAAAAGGTTTAGTCTAATTCACTACAGTGGAACTGACTGGTTCCTCCTGTCTCCAGTTCCACAGCCTACCACCCCGTCTGGGTCACGGTGGCAGTGCTGGTGGGAGCCCGACCCATCAGGGTGCTGTGCTGACATTGGATGCTTCCCACGGTGGACTGGACTTTGAAGCCTGAGGAGGAGTGGCAGAAAGGAGACTGAATAACTGCCCAAGAGGCAGGCTGGGAACGTGGGCCAGGAGGGGGTCTCGGGAAAGAATCCAATGAAATTAGTGAATGGGTAGTGAATGACTTGCGCTCAGCCAAGCTGGGTGCTAGGTACTATCACAGTTCATAGGATCATTACAGCAACTGTCTGTGATAGCAATAGAAATATAGCCACTGGCGCAAAGTGGTTGCTCAACAATTTCATTTTTTTGAATAAAAGCAAAAAAAGAAAAAAAAAAAAGCCCAACAAAACCCCCAAAACCTAAACACTCCCAAAACTGTTCAGCTGGGTGATAATATTGTCCTTCCTTTTCAAATGAGAAAACTGCAATTCAGAGACTCGCTCAGATAGTAAGAGAATTCTATTCTTTGTACTTTGTAAGCTGCAAAAATACGCTTCAAATGTTAGCTTTCATTACTGTGTCATGGAATATGCCCATTTCCTTAAAGCCTCTGCCTCTGGAAGTGTCTGAAACATCATAGCAATTCAATAGCTATTTGCTGATTGAATGACTCATTGACCATTGGGCAAGAGGGGCTGATGGTATCTTAATTGGATTGTCATCTCACAGGAAAAGAGATGAGGATTTCCACACACATATACCATCCACTGTGCAGGGTGAGTTTCCAACACTGTGTAAGAAAGTGGAAGCTAGATATCTATTAAGAAAGACGAGGTGAAATTTTTCAGGATGATTTTCGAAATCCTAACTCTGGCTTAGAACCCCTTGAAAACTCCATTAGGAATCAAAATGTACTAGTATTTTTATTGGGTAACAATATAATCTGAAAGAGTGAAAAATGTTCTGTTTGACAGTGCAGGTTGCGATTCTATTTCATATTAATGGTTAAATCTAATATGGATAGTAGCTTTTGTTGCCTATATGTTTATTAACATTTGAGGGCAATTTGAACTTGATAGCATGTTTCATTGCTTCCTCAAACAGTAATTACTCTTTATTGTAAATTCATTTATGATATTACACATATATTTCAAGACATACTAAAAGTAAATTCGTTTAAAAAAATCTGAACTGCTTTGTGCATTCTTATTTCTAGCCTTTACTTCCACTTAGAGTCTGATAGTCTTGGACGTAGCCGCTACAAGTTGGTCAATAAATTGCAGCTTTTAGAATCCAGGGAGAGTAAGCTTAAAAGAGAACTCCAGGATTCTGTGTTCATTCACTCCTGGTGCCATTTCTTCTGGGAGAAAACCCAGATTTTCTCTGTCCATTTTGGATTCTTATTTCCTGATTGGAGTTGGGGGTCCTCACGAGCACTGATAGGGTAGAAACTCAGCTGTAGGTAGAAAGTCTCTGTATGTTTTCAACAACAACAAAAAAAAATTTAACATGGTAAACTTCGATCAGTACAAAATAGAGAGAGAATAGTTAAAACATTTTTCTTAAGTTGAAGTATCGTTGATTTACAATGTTCTGTTAATCTCTGCTATAGAGGGAATAGTTTTTTGAACCCCATAGACCCTTACCCAGATCTAACAATTATCACCATTTTGCCCATCTTGTTTTAATCTCTTTCCCCCATTTATTTGTTCTGCATTATTTTAAAACAAATCCCATATCATTTCACCTGTAAGTAGTTCAACATAAATCTCTAACTGTTAAGGACTTTTAAAAAACTGCCTTGCAATTATCACACCCAAAACAATTAACAATGGTTCCCTTCATACCATCTAATACCCATATTAACTTTTCCCTGATTGTCTTAAATATGTCCTTTGTGGTTGGTTGGTTTGAATCAGGATCAATCACTGAATGTTTTTCCTGAAGCACAGACACCTCCCTGGGGCTACCTCCGGTGTCTTTCTACGTTGGGAGACTAAAACTAAGGTAACAAAGGTAAACTTGGGATCTAAGGCATTATGGCTCTATCTGCTAGTTGCGGTCGAGTGGAGGGAGAGTTAACTAGAAAGGACTAACCTGGCCTCTTGGGCTGTGTTGGGACAGGGCACCTGAATGGACCAGTCACAATCCCCAAGGGGCAGAGTGGTCTCATTCCTAATTCTAGAAGTGGACTGTGCCAGGTCATGCCATCCTGTGGCTGCAAAGGCAGCAGTGGAATCCTCTAGAGCCTAGTGGGAAATAGCAGTCATTCCAGGAGAGTCACCATAAGAAGACAACAAAATGTCAGGTCTTGTGGGTTGGGGAGGATGTCCCCAGGACCCCAGCCCAATTAGGAGTATTTGTTGGAAGTAGAATAGCAGGCAAAAAATGAAACAGAAGGGACTGGGTTGGAGATGGTGGGTTTATCCCGTGTTGGAGAGAAGAAAGAGTGTGACTGGTTCCACAGCTCTCTGAGGACACTAGCTATCAAGTGTGTTTGGAAACAAGACTATTTGGTTCATAGAGTAGGAGCCCAACAGTGGGACCTGGCCACTGGATGCCAGTTCGGGAAACAGGGCTTCATTTCATGTCCCACTGGGGGAAGGAGAAGTAGACAGGAGGCAGCCGTGCATACCCTGCCCATGCTGAGATTGGTCTGGGAGCATGTGTGAGCCTCAGCACAAGCAGAACAGAGCACACAGGTGGAGTTCACAGAAGGTGGCATTTGGTACAGAAATACGTTTTCCAAATGACATGTTACTAATCTGAAAGAATTAGAACTTGTCTCCTCAGATACATTAAGAGATTTTGTCCATATTACTGATAATATAAGTAACATCACTAAGTGTAGAAATAATGAAAACCGGATACAGAGTGAAGTAAGTCAGAAAGAGAAAAACAAATACCATATGCTAACACATATATCTGGAACCTAAAAAAAAAAAAAAAAAAAAGGTTCTGAAGAACCTAGGGGCAGGACAGGAATAAAGACGCAGACGTAGAGAATGGACTTGAGGACACGGGGAGGGGGAAGGGTAGGCTGGGATGAAGTGAGAGAGTGGCATGGACATATATACACTATCAAATGTAAAATAGATAGTTAGTGGGAAGCAGCCATAGCACAGGGAGATCATCTCGGTGCTTTGTGACCACTTAGAGAGGTGGGATAGGGAGGGTGGGAGGGAGACACAAGAGGGAGGGGATATGGGGATATATGTATATGTATAGCTGATTCACTTTGTTATAAAGCAGAAACTAACACATCATTGTAAAGCAATTATACTGCAATAAAGAAAAATAGTTCTAAAGTAGCAAAGGAAAAAAAACTGGCATTTGAATAGTATTTCATAGTTCTCAAAACATTTTCACAAACAATAATTCTTTCATCTTCACAAAAACCCTGTCCATTTAAAATTGGCTGATATTTACTGAGTTTTGACTATATGCCATAATCTGTGCTGGCTGATTTTTATATCTTGCGTGAGCCTCTCCACCTATCCCTTTTTTAAAAGGGATTTTGCCTCTAAAGTCCCTTACTTGTTGTATTGGATGGGGTTCATCTCAAGAATCAGAATAAATAGATAATTCATGTTCTACAGGGACTTGGCTTATGTGATTAAAGACACTGGATAGGCCATCTCAGCAAGACTGTCTCAGTCCAGTGCTAGAACTTGAAGGCCCCAGGCAAGTGGTCAGGAAGGGGAGATCACAAGCAGGCTGGAACCCCATGTGCATAAGCTAGAATCCCCTAAGGATGAACTGAATTCCACATCTGTACTTACTGCCTCTGACCTTGGTGATAAGGATATCCTGCAGGAGCCAGAGCCCTTCCTCATGGAGCTGGACAAACACATCCCTGGCCCAGGAGTCAGAGACAGGGAAGGAAAATTCAGGGGGAGAAGAGAGCAATGACAAGACCAGCTGCTGCTTCACATCAAAGAGGTGAGTCAGCTGATCAGCAACAACCTCTGTGCTACAAAATAGCTGCCGCTTCCCTTCTGTCTTGCAACTCTCCCTAGAGACTCTTTCTTGGAGCCCATGCTAACAGGAAACACACAAGAAAAAGGAATTCTGGGAAATGTAGTTCTGAGCAGGCACAGAGCCGGCACACCTATTCTAAGATGTGCACAAGGTGGGGTGGTTCAGTGTTCGAGGCAGGGAGAGGGGGTTGACCTGCAGTAGGAGGGGTTGCTCTGCAGTACTCAGAGGGGAGTTAAGGTAAACTAAACCTCAGTGACCACGTTAAACCTTCCACTACTGCAACAGGAGCTTTGTGTCGTAGGACCCGCTTTCCTGATGTATTCTGCTAAATTTTGCGTGAAATGGGGCAGCGTGTCCTACACTTGAATAGTTAGCAGGGAAGCATGGAGTCCCGGCCTACTCACACTAAAGGGTCTTTCATTCATCCAGCAACTATTTGTTGGCTCTGGTGGTGTTGTTCTGTTCCTTCTGCTTCTCAGGGGACCATCCAAGTTTACATGGAGGAACAGCTGAATCTTTTGGTGTCCCAGCTGTAAGCAGCTAATTGTCACCAATGCCTTACCCCACCAGGCCCGTGCCGGGCAGGCTGTTTGCCTCTACCAGATGGGCACCTGCCCTGTCATGGTATCTTCCCTCAGCCAAGCAGACACTTGGCTGTGGGAAATGTCTTCCTGAGCAGATGTGGTCTCAGGTAAAGAACATAAGAGGGCCAGCCCAGCTCTCATCCAACTTGGTGCTCAGGCCATGTGCTCTTTGGGAATCTGTCACCATGCACCCTGCAGGGTGAGGGGAAGGAACTCTGTCTCAGCTGGTGGGAAAGTATGTGAGTGGGCAGTTGCTGACATTCCCTGTCCATCTTTGCTGGGATAGGCGACCTGGAGCCACCTTTGAAATCAAGAACAGAGACTAAACGGCCTGGCGGGTGTCCAGAGGGCCCCTGAAGATGCATGCAGGGATGCTTGAATCGCAGAGCCTATTACACGGCCCAGGAAGCACATCGGTGAGCTGGGCCTTGGGGGCCCAGGTGGCTCTGAGCACCTTGAGCAGGATTACAGGCCCTGCCAACACGCCTGGAGCTCGGAGTGCTGACATGGGTATGTTCCCTGGGAACTTCTTGCCATTTTTCATCTTTGTTCTTTGATCTTTGCTTAATGGAAAAGCAAGCTTTGCGTGCTCACTGGAGGGTCTGGCGTTTCCAGGCTGGGAAGTGGAGCTCAGGCAGGCAAACCTGAAAGCAGCGCTGAACTGGTCCGGGGCTGCAAATTAGTATATTCTACTTTGCTGGCAGGCTTTATTGATTGGCCCAGGGTGGGTGATGATTTTCCAGGCATTTTACATAAATAAATCTAGATAATGGTACCTAATATCTCACTCTCTGTCCCTGTCACAGAGAAAGGTAGGGGGGCATTCTTAGAAGTTCAGACATATGCTTCAGTTGCTGACAAATAGGCTGAATCTTGGTGCCTGGGAAGAGGGAGCTCCAGACGCAGGTGGTGCTCTTGGGAGGCAAAGGTGTCATCTTTTTTAAAAAAGGCAATTTCCTCTTCTGAGAGGACTTAGTTATTCTATGCATTACCTCTGAACTAATCAGTTGCGGCCCTGAGCACCAAGAGTTTGCATTGATCACCAGTGGGGACATTGTAGAGAATGAGTTCTTTTAGGGGACCTTGGATGGAGATGCTCTTCTAGTTCATTCCAGACAGCTCTTGTGAAGTCAAAGATGACCTGGCTTAAGGGTTTTACAGATCCTGGCCTTGTAGACCCTTTGCTGCTTCTGAGCAAGCCCACCTCTCCACCAACCAAAGACATTTCAATCCCTCAAGATCCAGTAAGTCAGATCTACTCTAAAAAGGGGTGTGTGTGTGTGTGTGTGTGTGTGTGTGTGTGTGTGTGTGTGTGATAAATTGACCTTTCCTTTCCCTGGTGAGCAAGGAGTTTAGGACTTGGGTGTTTGGCATGGTGTTTTTAAGACCTGTGGAAGTATGCTCAAAAAGGAACACAGTGCCATGTACTCAGAGAGATGCACCTGAGTGTATTTGCCTTCTCCTGCCAGCCCTGGAGATCCTGATATGGGATGTATTTTCAAAATGTGTTTTGTGAGCCCACCCCAGCAGAGGGCTTTGGCTGAAGAGCCCTTGACTGTGGATCCGGTATGAGTTCCCTGTCTGCTGTGTGTCCTTCACTCTACTTTTCTCTGTGATTTAGACTTTATCTGCTCTTTCTGATGTTTGTCCTTTGCCCTTCCCCCATTGCTCACACTTCTAGAGGCCAGAAGTCCAAACCAAGGTGTCTTCAGGATTGCTTCCTTCAGAACCTGGGAGGGAGGGATCTGTTCCAGGTCTCTCTCCTTGGCCTGTAGGTGGCCTCCGTGTGTCTCTTCACATTATGTCTTTGTGTCCAAATTTCCTCTTGTTATAAGGACATATTAGGTTTATTTCAACCCTTATTTTAACAAGATGGCCTCCATAAAGATCTCATGTCCCAATAGGGTCATATTCTGAGATAATGTCAACATATGAATTTTTTTGGTGGGGGGGAACAAAATTCAGCCTATAACACAGACCACGATTAGCTATGATCCCCCATCCTTTAGAGAAGGGGAGTGGGGCCCCAGAGATCTTTGAGGTAGCCTGGTTAATCAGTGGGGCCCTGGGAATGGACCTCAGGTTCCTGCTACCCTTGCAGGTACCAGGCTTCATCAGAATCCAGATGTGTGAAGGAGCTCCGAGGGCCCGGAGTGAGTGTACTCCAAACGGGTGTAGAGTTGGTGTCAGTGTCCAGGTGTCAAGCTCAGCTCTCAAGTTTTAAAACCTCTCTGTTTTAAGAGGACACATTACTCAGACTGAACTGAGGCTTCTCCCTTCTTTCTTGTCTGCTCCGAGGGCAATAATGGTACTGACGGTCACGGTTACAACTACCACTACCACCTACATCTGCTGAGCGCCATGTACTTCTGCAAGCCTGTTCTATGCTTTACCAATGTCCATCCTTACCACCACCCCATGAAGTAGATTCAGGTTTAGAAGCCCTTCTGAAAGCCCCTGGGGCCAGATGTATTTTAGAATTCAGAGCTCTGCAGACTTGAGAAAAGCAACTACAGTGCTTGTCTTGTGTATGACATAACAGCCCTTGTGGGTTCAGGGGCAGCATTTGAAAGCAGACGGCAAAACATATAAATATTCACACAAACCTGGGTCAGTGAGGATAAGCCATAACCTCTGATCCATTCAAGTCAGATTCTGCTGCTGTTGAGTTTGGAAAAACTTTCAGTTTTTTGCGATTCTTCAGTTTCAGGTGTGTGGCTAAGGGATCACGAGCCTGTTGCTATTTTGGCCCCTGTTCCCAGATGAGAAGGTGAAGTTGCCCACCTGCCTGCAGAGGTGAGCTGGCCTCGGCACTCAGCAGGAGAGGACTGATGGCAGGGCTTTGTCTAGAAGAATCTGGGTGCCTGTTCTGGGCCCCAGTGACTCATTCTGTGCCTCCAGGGCACATTGTTCACCCTCCCCGTAGCTCAGTTCCCAGTTTTGCTCTGATATGTCCACCTTGTGGCATTGCAGTCAGAATAAAACAGACTTAAGAAGGGACAGGAAGGGGTCTGGGTTTTGTGGGGCTTGAAGCTTGCGAGACTGTGAAGGCACTCTTAAAGGAAAAGGACATAAAACAACAGACATAAAATTAGACACAGAGTAGATTTTTCTTTAGGATGAGAAATCACAACAGATTACACATTTTAAAAAGCTGCCAGATAAACTGGAGGTGGGAGTGTGTGAGGGGGAGCTCTCTGTGCTTTCTGTTCAATTTTTCTGTGGACCTAAAACCAAAAAAAAAAAGAAAAAAAAAGGTGTATTAATTAAAAAAACAAAAGCTGCCAAATAGTTCAGACATCACACAATCTAGAAAGGGAACATGATATATTTTTTAAATCAATTATCTGCCCCCTCTTTATCCTACTTTTTTTCCCTACAAGTTTTGGGCTGTGGATTCTTTGATTTCCTTTTCACATGACAATGATTTTCTAATATATTTATAGAGAGCCTTTAAAAATCAAATGTAAAGATGATGCAGTCTTCCTTCTAGTGTGGTCGATCAAGCTGGCTTTTTATAACTGAAAGCTTAGAAATGTTCCTCTCGGCTTTGCAACTGTTTATTGGTAACATGGTAAATTTTTAGGATGGTTGACCAATTTGAGATACCTTTGCCAAGTTTCTTCCAAATCTGTGCCTTTCTTTAGACAGGAGGATAGTGTTGTGTGCCCACTGCAGGTGAGGGTTTCAAGCAGCCTGGGGTGTTAAGGGATGGGGGCTCAGTTGCACACTGTCTGGTTCTCACAGTAATGGTGATGCCGTGTGCATCCCCACTGTAGGGTCAGCCCTGCTTTGGCCTCTAGAACAATCTTTAAGTAGGAGGATTTTTAGCAGCCTCGTCTTCCTGAATCACTGGCTCTCATTTGGGTTCTAGACCCACTCCTGTTCTGCCGGCTGGGCCTCTGTTTGAATTGGGTACGTAACATTGCCTAACATCCCAGCCTTCTAAGAAGGCAGGCCAGTCTGGCTACTAAGCCCTCCCTCTCTATAGCCTCCACCTGGACACCCTCTTTGTGAAGGGTGCTGTGAGCTGCCTGCCTGAATTTCTGAGTATGCTTCTCTCCCTCATATATGAACTCCTTGATGGCAGAGGTAGGTTTTTTGTGATTGCATGTTTGTGACCCCATCAACCAGAATAATATCTGGCATAAAACTGGTACTTGGAAAATGTAAAGGAATGAATGAATGAATGAATGAATGAGACATGGAGGGCCAGGCCAGCTTTATTGCCAAAGAGCATTTAGGAGCTCTTAGAGCAATAGGCATAGATGCTTCTGAGCTTGACGGGGAGGATTTGAGGGCTGAGCGTGGGGTATGTGGATATCCCTGTATTTTGCTAGGGCTGCTGTAACAAGGTACCACAAACTGGGTGGCTTATGGAAAAGAAATTGATTGTTTCACAGTTCTGGAAGGTAGACTGATTTACAGTGTTTACAATGTTACAATGTTTACATTGATTTACAATGTTTTGTTAATTTCTCCTGTACAGCAAAGTGATTGAGTTATACATATATATACAT